>NW_026865752.1:0-75136 GCF_026571515.1 Ruditapes philippinarum
GAGACTTTTGAGCGCCAAATTTGATCTATGTTAGAATTTCATTTACGCTCTTCAAGTATCAGTACTTTAAGAGTGTCACGATTTTCAGGTGTCGAGTATTTCAGTTGTTCACGATTTTCAGTTGTTAAGTACTTTCAGTATTTCTCGATATTCAAGTGTTAAGTACTTTCAGTGTTTCTTGATTATCAGGTGTTAAGTACTGTCAATGTTTCACAAGTTTCAGTTGACAAGGATTGTCAGTGTTTCACAATTTTTCATCTTGTCAAGTACTTTCAGTGTTTCACGATTTTCAGTTGTCAAGTACTTTCAGAGTTTCTCGATTATCAGGTGTCAAGTACTGTCAATATCTTCACGAGTTGCAGTTGTCATGTGTTTTCAGTGTTTCACGATTTTCAGTTGTCAAGTCCTTTCAGTGTTTCTCGATTATGAGGTGTCAAGTACTGTCAATGCTTTACGATTTTCAGTTGTCAAGTATTTTCAGTGTAATACAATTTTCTGATTTCAATTCAGTACGTTACAATTTACAAGTATCTGTTATTCCAGTCCTTCCCAATTTTCAAATACCAATTATTTCAGTGCGTTACACTTTCAGGTGTCCAGTTATATCAATGCATCACAATTTAAATTTACCAGTAATTCCAATATGTCACAATGTTCAAGTTTCTGTGAATTTCAATGCTTTATAGGGTTTAACAATATTCAGGTTTTCCGTCCATTCAGTGCTTCTCAATTTTCAGGATTCAAGTTATTTATAAAAAAATCACGATTTAAGGGTTTCCAGTATTACCAGTGCGTCACAGTTTACAGGTTTTGCAATATTTTGCGTTCTTCACTAATTTCAGGTTTTAAGTTCTTTCAATGCTCCCAAATTTTGATGGTTTTAGTAATTAGAGTGCTTCAAACTTTTCAGATTTTACAGTAAATTCATGCTTAAATATTTCAGGTTTTCGGTACTTCCAGTGGTTTTCGAAGCTTTCAGTGCATCATGATTTTTCAGTTTCTAGCAGCTTTTGTGTTTTACAATTTTCAGGTTTCAAGTACGTTCAGTGCTTGGCAATTTTTAGGTTTCTAGTACTTTGAGTGTGTCACTAAGATAGCTTAGATACTTTACAGGAAACATAGTTAAGAAGACGTCTACCAAGTTATAGACCTGGTGTTAAACTTGCCATGCCTTCGGGGTCATGGATTTTCCTTCAATTTAAGAGCAAACAGCAGATCAACAATCGTCACTTTACAGGCATCAGATACTTTACTAGCAACCATTGTCTTCCATCACTGACTTTCCATAACAACAAGTGGCTTTCATAAAAAAACGTTGACTTACCAGAGCACACAGTGACTTCAAATGCAACCATTCACATTCTTTAGCAACATGCCAATTCCACATCAGCTGTTCTCTTTCCTAAGCAAACTTGTATTTATTAGCAACAAGTGTTTTCTTCAATTATTGATGTTTCAATGCAAGCAGTGATTTCCAACAGCAAATGAATTGTTTTATCAACCAGTCACATCAATAGAAGCAATTGACTCCTATTGTTTTCCATAGCATACATTGACTTTCTATATTTCTATGGCAAACATTTAATTTCATAGCTACCATTAACCTTTCATAGAAACTATTGACTTTTAATCAAGAAATCAACAATTGACTTTCATAGTAACGACTAACTTCCAAAGACACCCATGGTTTTGTATAGCCGCCAATAATTTTTTTAATTACAAATGATTTTCTCAGCAATAACAATCTGTAAACTGTTTTACATTTGCACGATTTTAGATGCAGATATGACCTTTGTGATATCAGTAAATGATTATAACTTGTAAGCTTTTCATTGATAGCAAACAGTGTTAATTTTCCCTTGTCTAATATTTTCATAAATAGATATATCGTTGGGTAACCATCTTCGATAAACACTAATAAAGATCATCAAACATCCAAACTTTAATGATAAATCATTTCCCGTTTTAGATACTTGTTCGTCGAAGTTCTACAGCTTTAAATATTCAGCAAGCAATTGTTGAATTCAAAACTTGCCCTCTTGATCTGGAAGAAGAGAGAAGGATACAGAAAGAAATAGAAAAGTGGAAGGACTATAAAGACGATGTTGACCAACTTAAACAGGAAATGACAGACGTGAAAGAAAATGTAACTTACGTGAAGAAAGACCTTGAAGACGTAAAGGGAAATGTAACTGAAGTGAACAAAGACGTTGACGGCATAAAGAGAGACATTGATGAGATCAAAAGACAGCAAGGGGCAGGTTTGTTATTTTTTAAGCTTAAATATTGTATTGTTTGATGAATTGGACATTATTGATATCTTTAGAAAGTCTGAGAAAAAAATAAACAAGAATACATACAAATGCTATGAAACTTTTATGGATTTCAAAATTTCATGTCAAAAGCAATTATTCTTAAAAGGCAATACTACATGTAACATGTACTTCTTTAGGGTTTTGCTCCTGACATTTCCGATTCGTGATAACAATCAACTTGTTTATTTTTCGAACAAACTTTTTTTACAAACTTCACAAATCTTCGCTTGTCGGTTTGATATGGTTGATAAATCCATTTCCAGACCATTGCCAGATATGTCCACAATATTACAGTGTTTAAGAAAAACGATATTGTCCATTTCAAAGACTTGGTTAACATTTGGCATGGCATTATTATTTATTTATAATCAATTCCTTATACTTTGTAAATATATATGATTTAATATCTTGCGGTAAATATTAAATGTAAATCTACAATATGTTTAGGTTTTTAGTCACCATCATAAGATTTTGGCGCGCAAACCAAAGGAGCAATACACGGAGTAACAACATACAATAATGTTAAAAAGGAGAATATTCAAAAAGCAGCATTGAAATACAAAGTATGCATTAACTAATTGCTATGTTAGTGACACTCCGTAGGTGTTTAATAGCTAGAGGCTGCCTGAAGGTCATGTCGTCTGGTTGTCTGTCTGCGCTTTTTTTTTGAAACTGCTGAACATATTTTAATGAAACTTGAAAGAAATTTTCATGATTTCTTCCCCTGCGCATATTGTTAGGAATATGACTCGACCAATCAATAACCTTGACAGTAAAAGTAAAGTCCTTAATTTTGTTGGAATTGGTTATTATTGGTTTACTTTGACTTAACAATCCTTTTAACATACACCCAGGCTGATAACTTAATGTGATCTTGTCCTTAATTTGACAATGACCTTAATGATTAAAAAACGGTATTGAACTTTGCTAAAATCGGCTATTATTGTGTTATAAACGAGTGGTTTGGTTGATACTTGGTCAAAACAGCACTTATTTTAAATCAGTTTTAATTAGCAACATACGTTTTTCCTTAAGATTAAAATGGCATGGACTTTTCAGGTCAAAATATAGAATTTTGATCAAATGGGCTAAATATTTGTTATTTTGATGCGTCTCATTCATCTAGGGCATATACGTTTTTAAGTTAATGTCTTCTAGTAGGTCAAACTGAACTTTATCTTGGCGTTCACAGAACCTTGACCCGCATATGGTATTTTTTTCCTTCTATTTGACATAACATTTTTATCATTGGAGTTCTAAATATTCAGACAAACCATATTATTGTCATCTTAAGCAGTTCAAGTATAACATTGACCTTACAATGTCCTGAATAAATATCGCCTACAATAAAAACCGTAAAGTGTATTAACCGAAATATGTCATTGACCTTTGAAGTCACATTATTGAAATTTCATACATTTGGCCAAACATATTCGGATCGGGAGGTCGAAGGTTCGAGCCCCACGGGGAGCGTTAATTGAAGGATGAATGTTTCTCGTGGGACTCGTTCCGAAATGGCCGCTTCGTGAGCCGCGAGGTAGTTAAAATGAATGGTTACCGATTTCCATCCGCCTGGCGCCTGGCATAATGGTAGGAATATGGAGATACACGGTATGCAACCAAAAGGTGTCTCATAAGTCAAAATGGCTGGCCCTTTCAGAAGGGATGACACTATAATAAACAAGACCTTTACCTTTACCTTTTATTTGGAAAAAAATGTTTTGAAACTAAAGAGATGATATTGACTTATTTTAACATATTATTGTATTTTTTGTATTGCATAACAGAGAAAAGTAAAGAAAACGATTCATCAGTACAAACAGAGGAGAGAAAATATCAAAATCGCAAGAAGGGTAAGTTAATTTTGAACAACCATCATATTAAGTAAAACAATGTTCTTTGTCTGTCGAAAGTACAGGTCACCTTCCTCGGAGTGTTGGAGTTATTAACACCCTTCTTGCAACAATATTGTCGAGATAAAGTAGCATCGGATACGGTGGCAAGGGCGGCGAGTGCCGTCTAAATAATTTGCCAGATAACTGTCACAGGTTTCCAGTGCGACTGTGACATGAAGCTGTTACCAGTTGTGAATAATTTGTGTCTTACACGGTAAGGGGGCTACTTCTACAAATGTAACGTTCTGCAAAATTTGCTGGTAATCTTTGTTGCCTGTCAAAGTCCTAATTTATTAAAAAGAAATGAAAATGTTATTCAAAACTATGCATTGAAGGTGTGTATATTAACAATTATATTTGTACGCGACTGAAATTGGGGTGATCCCTCAGAAGTATTTCAGCAAATTTCATAAAAATTGCATACTCTGTTTGATTAAGTCTATTTATGACGGAAAAAAGAAACGTGCAACATCCTCTGTGCCTCTTTTCATCAGTTTTTAAAGCCGTACTCAATTTTCAACACTTAATGTGCTAGGATCAATGATCCCTAAGGGCTTGAAAAATATAACTGAAAACTGCGAACATACGAGCATATGTAGTGATTGTAAGTGTTTGATTATATTTAATGAGTTCGTAAGTATTTGTAAATGATTGCCTGAAATAAGGTAAAATAAAATGTCCCCATAAAATAATATCGAAAATATATTATATAATATAAAATAGCACTTATTGCAGCCCGATGCTGTGAATTTTAAACGAAGGTAACGTTAAAATACCTTTGTCAGTTCATCTAAAAATCTACATGAAAAAATCAAAAAGTCTGGGAAATAGAGCCATTTTCCACGTCAGATTTCAAAATTTTCTATGACAGGGGACTGACCTCTTAACAGATAATAGGTACACATTAACGCTTTAATGTCCGAAAATATGTGTTGAACCTGAGATGTAACACTTATTTAAGAAGACAAAGGCCAGTATTATAGCAAACTTTTTAACAGTGACATCCATTTTACTTCAGTTATCTGTCCTTTTATTTACCTTGAGTGTTGGTAAGCTTAACTATTTCAACAAGTTTCGTAAACTATATAAAGGTAATTATAGCCTCTGTCCGCAAGTTTGATATAACAGTCTGTATAGTTACATATAACGATACTTTAGTGTCTGTTGGCGAGTGGGTTATAACGGTATTTACTAACTCTGTCAGCAAGTGGAATATATCGGTATATACTGCCTCTGTCAGCAAGTGGGATATTACGGTGTTTACTGCCTCTCTCAGCAAGTGAGATAAAACGGTATTTATATCTTGTGTCAGCAAGTGGGATATAATGGTATTTATTGCTTCTGTCAACAAGTGGGATATAACGGTATTTATGCCTTCTGTAAACAAGTGGATTATAATGGTATTTAATGCCTCTGTCAGCAAGTGGGATATAACCGTATGTCTATGTTCTTTGTCTGCAAGTTGGCAAGTTGAATATGGCAATATGTTTATTGTTAAGCTTGAATAGGCAAGTCGACAAAGGCATAATGTATAGCTTATTTCGGCAAGTAGTTTATAACTATATATTTAGCTTGTGTAGGCTAGTAGAATCAATATATGTTTGGCTTGTGTAGGCAAAATCACGATATGTTTATCTTGTGTAGGTAAGTGGAATCACTATATGTTTAGCTCGTGTAGGCAAATTGAATCAATATATGTTTATCTTGTGTAGGCAAATGGAATCATTATATGTTTATCTTTGTGTAGGCAAATGGAAGCACTATATGTTTAGCTTGTGTAAGCAAGTGCTTCAATCACTATATGTTTAGCTTGCGTAATCAAGTGGAATCACTATATGTTTATCTTGTGTCGGCAAGTGGAGTCACTATATGTTAAGCTTATGTAGGCAAGTGTAATCATTATATGTTTAGCTTGTGCAGACAAGTGTAATCACTCTATGTTTAGCTTGTGTACACAAGTGTAATCACTCTATGTTTAGCTTGTGAAGGCAAGTGGAATCACTTTATGGTTAGCTTGTGTAGGCAAGTGGAATATTATATGTTTAACTTGTGTAGGCAAGTGGAATTACTATATTATTAGCTTGTGTAGGCAAGTTGAATCACTATATGTTTATCTTGTGTAGACAAGTGGAATCACTATATGTTAGGCTTGTGTAGGCAAAATCACGATATGTTTACCTTCTGTAGGCAAGTGTAATCACTGTACGTTTATCTTGTGTAGGCAAGTGGAATCGCTATATGTTTAGCTTGTGTAGGCAAGCTGAATCACTACATTGTTAGCTTGTGTAGGCAAGCTGAATCACTAAATGTTTAGAATTTGTAGGCAAATTGAATCACAATATGTTTAGCTTGTGTAGGCAGGTGGAAACACTATATGTTTAGCTTGTGTAGGGAAGTGGAATCACTAAATGCTTAGCTTGTGTAGACAAGTAGAAACGCTATATGGTTAGCTTGTGTAGGCAATTGGAATCACGATATGTTTAGCTTGTGTAGGCAAGTGGAATCACTATATGGTTAGCTTGTGTAGGCAAGTGGAATCACTCTATGTTTAGCTAGTGTAGGCAAGCTGAATCACTATATTGTTAGCTTGTGTAGGTAAGCTGAATCACTAAATGTTTAGAATGTGTAGGCAAATTGAATCACAATATGTTAAGCTTGTGTAGGCAGGTGGAAACACTATATGTTTAGCTTGTGTAGGGAAGTGGAATCACTAAATGCTTAGCTTGTGTAGACAAGTAGAATCGCTATATGGATAGCTTCTGTAGGCAATTGGAATCACAATATGTTTAGCTTGTGTAAGCAGGTGGAATCACTATATGTTTAACTTGTGTAGGCAGGTGGAATCACTATATGTTAAGCTTGTATCAACAAGTGGAATCACTATATTTTTAGCTTGTGTAGGCAAGTGAAGTCAGTCTATGTTTAGCTTGTGTAGGGAAGTTGAATCACTATATGGTAAGCTTGTGTAGGCAAGCGGAATACTGTATGTTTAACTTGTGTAAGCAAGTGGAATCACTATATTGTTAGCTTGTGTAGGAAAGGGGAATCACTATATGTTTACCTTGTGTAGCCAGGTGGAATTACTATATGTTTATCTTGTTTATCACTAAATTCGTAGCTTGTGTAGACAAGTAGAATCGCTATATGGTAAGCTTGTGTAGGCAAGTGAAATCACTATATGTTTAGCTTGTGTAGGCAGGTGGAATCACTATATATTTAGCTTGTGTAGGCAAGTGGAATAACGATATATTTTGCTTGTGTGTAGGCAAATTGAATCAATATATGTTTATCTTGTGTAGGCAAATGGAATCATTATATGTTTATCTTTGTGTAGGCAAATGGAAGCACTATATGTTTAGCTTGTGTAAGCAAGTGCTTCAATCACTATATGTTTAGCTTGCGTAATCAAGTGGAATCACTATATGTTTATCTTGTGTCGGCAAGTGGAGTCACTATATGTTAAGCTTATGTAGGCAAGTGTAATCATTATATGTTTAGCTTGTGCAGACAAGTGTAATCACTCTATGTTTAGCTTGTGTAGACAAGTGTAATCACTCTATGTTTAGCTTGTGAAGGCAAGTGGAATCACTTTATGGTTAGCTTGTGTAGGCAAGTGGAATATTATATGTTTAACTTGTGTAGGCAAGTGGAATTACTATATTATTAGCTTGTGTAGGCAAGTTGAATCACTATATGTTTATCTTGTGTAGACAAGTGGAATCACTATATGTTAGGCTTGTGTAGGCAAAATCACGATATGTTTACCTTCTGTAGGCAAGTGTAATCACTGTACGTTTATCTTGTGTAGGCAAGTGGAATCGCTATATGTTTAGCTTGTGTAGGCAAGCTGAATCACTACATTGTTAGCTTGTGTAGGCAAGCTGAATCACTAAATGTTTAGAATTTGTAGGCAAATTGAATCACAATATGTTTAGCTTGTGTAGGCAGGTGGAAACACTATATGTTTAGCTTGTGTAGGGAAGTGGAATCACTAAAATGCTTAGCTTGTGTAGACAAGTAGAAACGCTATATGGTTAGCTTGTGTAGGCAAATTGGAATCACGATATGTTTAGCTTGTGTAGGCAAGTGGAATCACTATATGGTTAGCTTGTGTAGGCAAGTGGAATCACTCTATGTTTAGCTAGTGTAGGCAAGCTGAATCACTATATTGTTTAGCTTGTGTAGGTAAGCTGAATCACTAAATGTTTAGAATGTGTAGGCAAAATTGAATCACAATATGTTAAGCTTGTGTAGGCAGGTGGAAACACTATATGTTTAGCTTGTGTAGGGAAGTGGAATCACTAAATGCTTAGCTTGTGTAGACAAGTAGAATCGCTATATGGATAGCTTCTGTAGGCAATTGGAATCACAATATGTTTAGCTTGTGTAAGCAGGTGGAATCACTATATGTTTAACTTGTGTAGGCAGGTGGAATCACTATATGTTAAGCTTGTATCAACAAGTGGAATCACTATATTTTTAGCTTGTGTAGGCAAGTGAAGTCAGTCTATGTTTAGCTTGTGTAGGGAAGTTGAATCACTATATGGTAAGCTTGTGTAGGCAAGCGGAATACTGTATGTTTAACTTGTGTAAGCAAGTGGAATCACTATATTGTTAGCTTGTGTAGGAAAGGGGAATCACTATATGTTTACCTTGTGTAGCCAGGTGGAATTACTATATGTTTATCTTGTTTATCACTAAATTCGTAGCTTGTGTAGACAAGTAGAATCGCTATATGGTAAGCTTGTGTAGGCAAGTGAAATCACTATATGTTTAGCTTGTGTAGGCAGGTGGAATCACTATATATTTAGCTTGTGTAGGCAAGTGGAATAACGATATATTTTGCTTGTGTGTAGGCAAGTGGAATCAATATATGTTTAGCTTGTGTAGGCAAGTGGAATTACTTTATGTTTAACTTGTGTAAGCAAGTGGAGTCACTATATATTTAGCTTGTGTTGGCAAGTAAAATAGCTTTATGTTTACTTTGTGTATGCAAGTGGAATCACAATATGTTTTACTTGTGTAGGCAGGTGGAATCACTATATGTTTAGCTTGTGTAGGCAAGTGGAATCATGATATGTTAAGCTTGTGTAGGCAGGTGGAATCACTATATGTTTTGCTTGTGTAGGCAGGTAGAATCACTATATTTTTAGCTTGTGTAGACAAGTAGAATCACTATATGTTTAATCCAGTTACCTCTCTGGCGTGGGTTCGAGTAATTTAGTACTGGTGTAACTCTCCAGGAACGATGGTTAGAAAACTACCAGCCTATATGACTGAAATACTGTTGGGAAAAGGCGTAAAAATGAAACAAACAAACAAACAAACTATATGTTTAGCTTGTGTAGACAAGTAGAATCGCTATATATTTTCCTTGTGTAGGCAGCCAAGTAGAATCACTATATTTTTGACTTGTGTAGACAAGTAGAATCACTATATGCTTTACTTGTGTAGGCAGCTGGGTTATAAATATATGCAGACGGCACTTGCGAAACAAAACAAATCTTTTGGCTTGCATTTCTGATGCAAGCGTGGTGCATGCCGACTTAAATGGCAATTTAGTTATTCACCAATGAATGCGATTAGCAATGTTTCTAACCAAACAGAGACACATATTCGTAAAACTATTAATTATGTTTTTTCTTTCTATATAGGTCATATTTACGAGATATCTTATTCTTAGCTGTTTAAACATATCCATAATAAGGCGAATGCGAACCTTTTATAGATATCATCTTTCATGATTGTAAATATTGTACTGGTAACAAAGAGAATGTTTGTATTACTAATTGTTGTTCCGTATTTAGTTATTTTTTATTTCATAGACATGAAATTTGCCTTTGAATTTGTAATTTGAAACGGGTCATAATAAATATACAAATTACCTACCACCTATTTGACTATGAACTAATAATGACAAAAGTAACAACAATTCTTACAGCAATTACTCATGTACGAGGATGAAAATATATCATCACAGTTTTATATATTATAAAGCATGTATAAACAATATAATCAAACAGGCAAGAATGTTATTTGGCTATGATTGTGATGAGGGCGAGCGTTCTTGCAACCTGATGAACATAATTTGTCATCATGATTCATACTCGCTCTGGTAAGTGTAGTATTTATTATTAATGCATTTATTTATTTAAGGATATAATATACTTCTGCCGCATGGTGTTTTTTTCATAATAATGTATCAAGAAGTCATACTTATTGATTGAAAATTATAGAACAACACCGATTTCATTTGCTGTGCTCGATTTGTAGTGCTATTTGCTTTATAGTTTATTTGATCCCTGTTGTTGGCGACACCGGTGAGCGGCGTCGTCTCTTATGAAATGCTTTTTATTTTGGCCTATGGAAGGAGCTGTTATTATTAACAGTTGATGTCATGTTGTGTTAATTAGTTTTATTTTGATTCGTAAAAATCAAGTAAACAAATATGTTGTTATATTTGTATGTAATAACTTCATGTAAACAGCATGTGCATTATGATCTTATTTTCACAAAATTGCAGGCTCAGTTTATCCCTTAGCTTTATTGGCAATACTAAAACAAACCCGGATTTCGAATATCGTTGTGGTCTACATTGATGCCTTATTCTTTTCATTCATTTATATATTTTCAAAATTTTCCTACAAGAAGAACGTTCACCTGCAAATGAGTATAAGGATAGGAAAGGAACTTTTGTAAACGATTATCCTATTGATTTTATCCATATAACGTTAATCTATTGCACATAATGATTGCTTTTACAAAGTGTACCAGTATCCGGATGTTGAAAGCTATCCGATTTTATGCAGTTACTGCTGTCACATGACCATCTAACTTTTTTATGAATGCTTACTACTATTACTTTACATGGCTTAATAAAACTGAGCCTGCAACAGTTCATAATTTTGTTGTTTAGGGTGTTCTTTTGGGTTTCAGGTTTTCTCTATTTTAAGGAGAGGTAACTCATGTTTACTAAATTCTTTGTTCTTTTTTGTCTTACCTAGGTATTACTTACTATTTTAGTTGAATAAAATTTACCAGTTGTAAGGTCATCAAAAGCATAGAGGCCCTGAGGAGTGAATATTGATATATTTTTATTTTACTGGCTTATAGACTGGATTTTTCCAGTTTGTTCAGTTAGTTCATACCTACAGGTATTCTGCTACAGGAATCTTCTAATCTCTTTGTGAAACTAATAATTATTATTATTTTCTATGTTTTTTTATATAAATTGTTAATAAAATAACCTTTGGTAAAACTGAAAGGTAGAAAATTAAAGCTATGCATATAGGTGCCCATGTCCATATATTAAAACAGAGAAAGGATAACATCCTTGAAGATATCAATTTTAAACACTTGATATATATGCAGTTAGTAATATAGTAAAGTCTAATGGAAGGTTAAAAATGGAAGGTTAAAAGAGGGACAGTATTTGTTACGGTAAGAAATATGCATTTAATGTTTAGACACTCACACAACTCAATCTTTATTATATGATATAGACTACAGTTTGTATTTGAGATTTTATTTTTACTTTTATACTATACATTATAGTTTTCTTTCTACAAGATTATTAATTCCATCCAAGTACCAATGTTAATAGGATGCTATATTTATTTGTAATGACTAATGAGCATACATGTGTCTATTAGTATATGAATATAATGTGTACTTCTGTATTTAAAGACATATACAGTTATGATGGTTGAGACTTGCATTTAGATTTATAAATGATATATATAAATTAGTCTACAGGTTATAGGTGTTTATATCCAGTGTTAACTGGCTAAAATAGCATCTATAATAGAGTTTATACATTATAGTTTTCTTTCAACTAGATTTTGAATTCCATCCATTAGTACCAATGGTAATGTTAATGTTAGGATTTCATATTTATCTAATAGAAACTGAGAATTATTAATGTTATGTGCATACATGTATATCTTAGTATATTGATATGATGAGACTTATAATATTTCTTATTTAAAGAGTTACAGTTATGACATTATTACGAAAGGGATGAGACTTCCATTTAAAGTCATAAATGATAACACATGTATTTTTTTGAAAATGTCCTTAAACTTGGACCAAGCAATATAATTAATAAAGTCTCAAAAAATCATATTCTGAATAGTTATTCTATTTTTTTTCTAACATGTGCATAGTTTAAAAAAGACAGCTTCAGTCTTATCTATTTGTAATGGAGGGACACCGGTCTCAACCTCCAGGTCTCTAGAGTCAACCCACAACAGACTTTTCATAGAGTAGATTGTTACTTGCCCTTGAATAATTTGTGCACTAAATTTTATAGTGGGTGATTTGTGCCACATGAAAACCAACAAAGTACAAAAAGTAACCGGGCGCCAGATGAAAACATGAAAGTACAATCTACCACAAAGTGGTTCGTTTGTTGCATTTTCATGTTTTCGCCCAGTGCCCCTGATGCAAAATACAAATCAGCTTTCATAAAATTTCTTATCATAGAAAAAAGGTTAGTTTTTAATCTGTACAAAAAAAAGATATTGTACATGTATTAATACAGTTATGTTCACTTTCAAATTGGTCTGTTATAAATAATGACACAATCAATGACTGTCTAAGCCCTTTTTAGTTAAAATAATTTTACAACATATAAATTGTTATTTTGATTAAGACTATGAGTATGTAAGGTTTTTTTCTTATTTGTTTAATTAAGAATTAATCTACTTGTTAATTTAAAAATCTAAAAGTATCTGTCACGGTTTTGAACTGTTCAATATTCAGGGGAGAAAATGTGTAAGCGGCCAGATAGCTCAATCGCTACAGCCGCGGTACATTATTCTGTGGGTCACAGGTTCGAGTTCTGGTCAAGCTGAAAGTATTTCTCATCCTATGACTGCATATAACCATGAGTTAAATTCACTATGCTCTGTAAACATCAGAAATTTAAGGACATAAATCAGTAAAGTGGCAAATATGTTGTGTTTTATAATTGTTTCATTATTAAACAGAAAATGTTGGCTGATAGCTCAGTTGGTCTTCTGACAGTCATGGGTTCGAGTCATGGTCAGGCAGTTTCAGTCAGGGTTTAGAAGTGGTTTTTCAACTGACACATGTTTGATTCATGTAACAGATTGTGATAAATTTGAAATGGACAAAGGCAGTATTGCATGATACTTTTAGATCTACAAAAGGCATTTGATACAGTTGATCACACTATACTGCACATGAAGCAGTTCTTCTTCTTCTTCTTCTTCTTCTTCAAGAAACTTCAAGCATCTGCCATAGGTAATGACATTCTTACATTGTTCAAGTCTTATTTCTGATAGACAGCAGCTGGTGGATGTGGCTGGTACTCATTCTACTACTACTCCGAGTACCTATATGGTGTCCCACTGAGGTTCATTCAAGGTCCTCTTTTATGTCTAATATATGTCACTGACATGTCTGCAACCCTAACCAATAATCTTTTATTATATGCTGATGACTCAGGTATCATTGTATCCTTGTATCTGGTAAAATAAATCTGAAGAAATTCTCTCTTATGGCATGAGTCTTATAAGATTGGTTAATTGACTATAAATTGTCTTTGCATCTTGGCAAGACAGAGTCTATTCTTCTGGGTTTAACTGTACTGCTATAAAATACACATCTGTTGTTAAGTATTTAGGTGCAAAACTTGATAAAAAATTTTGGCGTCGCATTTGCTGCTTTGCATCAATGCTTTTCTTGTTAATGATTCGCGTTGTTAATATTGAAGACCCATGGGTATGTGTCTTATGCTGTTGATAAGCAGACGACTTTTTTACGACATAGATACATACAACAATGTATGCCCTATTGTAGTGCCAGCTCTACCAGGCCATATTGAACACCGAAGTGAACAACGTGTTGCTTAAGTGTTGCTTATAGATTATTTGTATATTTATATATATATATATATATATATATGTATCAAATCTAACAAAATGTAACAGAACCAGGTGTAAGACATGTCCTTCAATTATCGAAGGTAACACAATTCAGTTTACAAATGGCAAACAGTTCACAGTTAAACAAAGTATGACCTGTATAACTAAAAATGTAATATATAGTATTATTTGTCCAAATTGTCAACAATTTTATATCGGGCAAACTAGAAATGAATTAAACTTACGAATGAATTTACATAGACAACAAACTAATACAGAGTCACTTCGTTTTCTTAAGGTGAATAAACATCTACATGAGTGTTCAGGGGGGAAGTTTAATATATTTCCCCTTTATAAAGTTCTGAAGATTGATGATCATTTCAGAGATGAAAAAGAATTATTTTTTATAAGCATATTAAAGCCACAATTAAACAGCTCTTGTTAACCTATAGATATATGCACTACAATGAACTTGGGTATTTATATATAACAATTGTTTTACATTTCCACATGGTTTTAAGTTACGTTCTTCCTGATATTTTTTTACTCTTTTAACTAATTCATATAAAAAAGTACTTATTAGTAATATAAATTTTGCATTTACATCTATGATAAGTCAATGATTTTAAATTTTAAAGCATATTTATTACCTCCCTTTATTTAGTCTATGAGATTCATAAAAGATGTAAATATTTTTCCATTTCCACATGGTTTCAAGTAAAACATTTTCTGACATATTTTTACTCGCTTAGCTCACTAATATTAAAAGTATTTATTAGTAATACAAACGTTGTATCTACTTCTATAATTAGTCAATGTTTTGAATTTTAATACTTATTTATTACCTCCCTTTATAGAATATTTTTACCCTATGTATTTTTGTAGCAATTCAATATTTCTTATAGAGAGAGTAAAAGAATATTTCATTTGCAGCGCAACGTCGTATTTTTACGTTTCCCGCACTTTTATAACGTTACGTCATTATTATATTTGTTATGTTTATATTATACGTTACTGTCTGAAGATATGTGAAAACATTTGAAAGCGCTAACAGAAATAAACGTATAAAAATTAACGAACTTTGTACTCTGCATTTCCCAAAACATACTTTTTTTATACATGAGATCCACACAAGGAATCGAACTTCTTTATATATATATATATATATATATATATATATATATATATATATATATATATATATATATATATATATATATATATATATATATATATATATATATATATATATATATATATATATATATATATATATATATATATATATATGTATTTATAAGTGTATTAGTTTTAATATCGGGAAAAGGCTTTACTACCGCCTGACAGTATTTGTCATAGTAATGCATACGTTACTCAAGCTTATAGTTAAATAGGTATCCACAATGCTATAGGATTGTGTTCAAACCTAGTATGGCGAACAATTTGCCTATTTTCACGCCAGTGTCTTTATCTTATCGCGCGACGTGTTTTTGTTTGTTTTATTTTTTCATATATTGTTCTGTGGCCTGATAGAGATGTATGTCACCTTATCACACCCACTTAAACATGTGATTTCTGGCTTGCAATGATTCGTATAGTAAATGTCATAAGCCTCGATCAATGATATTCAGCATCATGGCAGAAGATATTTTTACGTCACTGTACATACGGCAACCATTTAATGTATTACTGGGGTGATGACGATATACTTTCTATTTAAAATATATAGTTACGGTGGTATAAATTGGCCATCAGAAATATTTTATCTACCACGTGCGCACGTGATAGCTAAGACGTGCTTTCAGCGTTTCAATTAAACAGTTGTTATTAAGAAATTGGTATTTATAGATGGCATTAGGTAATAAAATATAAATATTATATTATTTTAATTTGTGTATCATTCTTTTCAGTTAATTGATAGTTCACGTCTTGGTATAAATATTATCATCATGCGTAATGAAACACGCTCCTTATTTACTACATACGGCTGATTAGACAACATGTGATCATGAAATCATGAAATGAAATCATTTTAAATAAGTAATTAAAGAATACCTTTGAATAATATCTAGTCAGCATTGACAGTAAATCCATAAGGTATAAGGTATCAAAGAAGCATTCCACTCTTATCACAAAACTATGGTGGCTGATTTGGTACATTGCGCGTTACGATGTCGTCGCGTTGTCTTCTGTCGTCTTGTCGTCATGCTTAAAGCGAAGCACACCAAACGACGCGTTGTTGTGCGGCGTGTTATCGCGATGTCGCCCTGTCGCATGGCTTGTAAGCCAATCCTTCGATTTGAACCGAGCGACAATGTGACATGGCGACAATACGCCGCACGACAACGCGCCGTTTGGCGTACATCGATAGCGACAGGACGACAAGAATAAAGTCCGACAACGCGCCTTTTGCGCTTTGTCCTGTTGTCGCTAGCGCCATCACTACGCACAAAAGCATTCCAAATCAGTCACCATACAAAACATAACATAGCCTCGTTGTACAATCTCTCGAGCAATAATTTCAGTTAACTGTAATTATTTTTTGGATGCTAAACTTCTTTAAACCTAGTAAAGTTTTTGACTGTAGAGACATGTATTGTGTCCGTTTTAACATACTTAAAATATGTCAACATGACCTTTGTAAATGGCTGGGGTGGGTGCTTGATTAGTAAAACAAAGTTGACCCCTTGCTACATATTATCGAACCATGTCATTTACAGTGTTCGAATTACATGTAGAAATGGGAGATCATATATTGAAACTAAAAGCCGATTTTCGTATAGCGCTACTGCAGTATTCGATTTCGCACCCTGCTGTTGCAAAGATAAGAAAAAAAGGTTTTTTTATCACGTTTTCAACAACAAAAATCTTACGTCTTAGAATGGATTTATTGTGTTTACATCAGTGCCCAATTATTCTTGTTGTATGTTTGAAATGACATCAGCGTTGATGAAAGATTTATATAATTGGGATGACGTCATGACTCTGCTTATTGATTGGCGCCGTTTACCAACTGATATGGATCAAATCTGCGGTGTTAGTGTATACATGTGAGATATTATTTTAGTATTGTCTGTAAAAACTGAAAATATAAATCAAAAATGCTTTTAATTGTTGCTTTAAAAGGCTTTGGAAACTATATAGTCGAGGGAGAAAACAGTCACATGAACAAGTAGTCCCTAACCAGTGTTTATTGGCAGTTTAACACAGGTTTTTTCCTCTTTTTCTATAGTGGAATGTTAGAATAAATTATCTACTGTTACATAAAATAAAGCAATCAAATTTTTCATTTATTATCATGTAATGTCGCTGTACTGGAATATTCATTGGGCTTTGAAAATAATCCCTTTTCAACATTGATATAATGGAATCAATTACATATTGAGAACAGTGTAAGAAATATATGTAAGTTTACCCATTAATATGCTGCTTTATTTAATTTTATCCATGAAATATGCTGCTTTATTTAATTTTACCCATGAAATATACTGATTTATTTTATTTTACCCATGCAATATGCTGCTTTATTTAATTTTACCCATGAAATATACTGCTTTATTTAATTTACCCATGAAATTAACTGCTTTATTTAATTTTACCCATGAAATATACTGCTTTAAATGTTCCAATTTATTTGAAATATATTGCATACACTATACCGGGACTGGTGTATGTGGACAATAAGTTGACTTATTTTAACTGGTATTAACGTGGTATCTGGCAAATATGACGTTATGGATATGGACGGAGTTTTAAATAAGACAATGAATGTAGCATGCGAATATAGTAAACAAATAATAAAGAGATTTCATACGGTTATTTATCAATCCAAGCTTTTACATGTTTAAAAAATATTGAAACAGAATTTTATTCCCTATGCCGTCATTGTAATAATTCAGACTTTAGAAAACAGTTTGTGGCTGATCACTGAAAATAATAGACATGAAGTGAGAGAAATCTCAAAATTCGAAACTAACACATATCTTTAAAATACATCATACAGAATAATCATTTTTCATAATTCAATGACAAACGTTTTTTTCCCCACATTTTGTAAAAATCTCCAATTTTTTAATAGTTGACTTTGATCCCTATGCTCTTGTTAGTCAACTCGCGCATGCGTGAATCCGATATTCTGAAGTTCACAAAAAAAGGATTTTCAGTTCTAACAAAGTTCACGTTCATCGATTTTTCATTTCATAGATACCGTTGTAGCTTTCCAGCAATGTTTACTAAAGTTGTTGGAAGATAGAATTCTCATTTTTTTCCTTTCAATTTCACAGATGAATCGTTGCGACCAAAAATCCATTTCTGCATATGAACGGAACTGCTCTAAATCAACGGGAATAGGATAACCATGTTCTTGCTTAGTCTCCGGTTGTAGGTTGCGGTTTTCATCCCACTCCCTCACGACGTGCATTGCCCAGTTGTTGTTTTTCGTTGTATTATAGGGCACTGTTCTGTTTCTTCTTAACGTCATCAGACGACAAAAGCTTTTCAAATCGGCCTGCAAATATCAAAGAAATCTTAAATGACCTAAATGTGATTTTCAAAGTTTTTTAATAATTGCAATGGCAATTTAGGCAGATTAACCATATAATGTTTGAATATTTTACCGTCATCTACTTCGATGTTCGGTGCTTATTGGGCGTGGAAAATCTGAGCGCCTGGTCATGTTACTATTTGTAATTTCATTCAAATAATGATGCAGTTAGATATTGTGAGAATTCGAGAATATTTTTTTTATAACATATTTACCTGAGCTTTTGCCTCTGCTTGCGTCTGCATATAGATCCTGCGTATCAATATTAAACAACCGAGACCACATCAGCACATTCGATAGGAAATGGTTCAAAAATATGTTTCTTGTAAAAGTCATCCTCAATATTCATTATGTCAAACACAACCTGATCTCATGATGACTAATGATGTAAAAATACACAAAAACGCAATGCTTTGATTGACAGGCCAAAACCCTCCGACCATGTGTTGGCCTGTCAATCTATCCTTGTTTAGGCGGGACTCGTATTACATCAACCGCTGTACTACGGAATACTGTTAGGGCCATCGTGGTTATACGTTAAAATACAGAGGGCGACAATGCGATAGTGCGACAGTGCGATGACGACAATGCGACAGTGCGATGACGAGAGTGCGACAATGCGATGGCGACAGTGCGACAATGCGATGACGACAGTACGACAGTGCGACAGTGCGATGATGACAATGCGACAGTGCGATGACGAGAATGCGACAGTGCGATGACGACAATGCGACAGTGCCATGGCAACAATGCGATAACGCGATAGTACGATGACGACAGACCGATAGTGTTATCGCACTGTCGCCATCGCACTGTCGCATTGTCGTCATCGCACTGTTACATTGTCGTATGTCGTCATCGCATTGTCGCACTGTCGCCATCGCCCTGTCGCACTGTCGTCATCGCGTTATGGCATTGTCGACTGTAGCCTTCTGGTGGACGGTTCTAAACTGCTGGCAAATAAACTGACGGTATAGAAAATGGGAAACATTTACTTTTGTCAATAAATCTTTTTCTTCTTGTTTTTTTCTTTTTCTTTTTTTTGTTTCTTTCTTTTCTGAATACTTTGTTTAATTAAAATTATTAATTAATAATAAGAAACATTTTATATATAAATACTGAAAGAGTTATACATAGACGGAAAATGTTATAAATTGTGTGAAACTTTAATATACAATGTAATTGAAATATTTCAGATGAAAATGATCTTATGTTGACATTAAAAAGATTTTTAAAAAATCATTGTTTATTACTTGTATAAAAAAGACAAACACTTCAAATTGACAATTCCATTGAATTTGTCATCAGTGGTTTTATTATTGTGTAAGATGTATAATTTGCTTATAATGAATTTTTATTGTATAACTAACATTGTAAATAAAGATACAAGTAATTAGAAATTTACGTCAACACATAATTTTTTCTAAATATCTAACATAAGTGGTCAACAATTTTCACTTTAAGATTAACTTAAAAGCATGTCCTACTACAATGTATAAGTTGAATTTGTCAGCATATTGTACATGTATTTAATCCGGAAAAAATCTTAATGTTTATTTTTGTTGTTTTTTGTTGTTGTTGTTTTTAGGGGAACATGCAAATTTCGAATTACCAACTACCTGCCTGTAGGTAGTTGGCGATTAAGAATAACCGACTACCAGCTATGGCTCAGTAAACATTTGTGCCAAGTTTGATCAGTATTAAAGCTTTTTTTTCTAGTTTCATAGTTGATTGATTGATTGATTGATTGGGTTTTACGTCACATCGACACATTATAGGTCATATGGCGACGTTCCAGCTTTACTGGTGAAGGGAGACCTCAGGTGCCCCTCCGTGCAATATTTTAGGCACAAACGGGTACCTGAGTAGAACTACCGACATTATAGTTTCATTGCAATTTGAACTTGTGTAACAGGGGTGGGGGATGAGGGTTCAATGAAAACAGCCATTTTTTCACAAAATGCTTATGCGGGAATGTGTTAACTGGTCAGCAGATTCTAATATACATGTATACCTAAAGCACCGTACGTTAAGTCTGCTGACCGTATAGTATAAGAAGAAAATATGGCATAAACCATTAACCAATTTTTACTAACATTGCAAAATAAATTAAAACTTCACTGTAAATATCATTTTCCTCTGTTCATAAGCAGTTTGAGCTAAAATCACTTTGGCTATATATCAAACAAGTGGAAACAGAAATCTAGTATATCATTTATATTTCTTTTTTTATTTAATCATATTTATTTAGGCCTACTATCTCTAAGAAATATTTAAGTGCTATGTTCACCAAGCACCAAAAATGGCTCGATCTTAGATATTGATAAAAATCTTAAGAAGCGTCAATTTGATAGGTAGCTGGTAGTTGGATATTCGAATAACCTTCTACCTACTAGCTGGTAATTGGTAATTCGAATTTTGCATGTTTCCCTTAAAAAAAAAAACAACAACTGTTACAAAAAAAAATAAACAGTAAGAATTTTTCCGGATTAAATATCATGGATAGATGTGTTTTTCAACATTGAAACACATTGTCTCACTATGTCCACCAGCGGAATCAGTTGGCTATAGTACAATATGCTGACCAGTTCAACTTATACATTGTAGTAGGATCTGCTGTTAAGTTAATCTTAAAGTGAAAATTGTTGACCACTTATGTTAGATATATAGAAAAAATATGTGTTGACGTAAATTTCTAATTACATGTATCTTTATTTACAATGTTAGTAATATAATAAATTATACATCTTACAAAACAATAAAACCACTGATGACGATCTATGAATATATTTTGTTTGTCTTTTTTATACAAGTAATAAACAATGATTTGTTTTGCATCTTTTAAATGTCAACATAAGATCATTTTCATCTGAAATATTTCTATTGCATTGTATATTAAAGTTTCACACAATTTATTACTTTTTCCGTCTATGTATTACTCTTTCAGTATTAATTATTATTAATTTATGATTTCATTTCAACATTATAAGTATACAGGAAAAAAAACAAATAAACAATAAAAAGAAAAAACAAGAAAAAATATATTGACAAAAGTATAAAATCATCCCATATTTTATACCGTCAGCTTATTCGCCAGCAGTTTAGAACCGTCCACCAGTAGGCGAGAGTCGACAATGCAATAACGCGATGACGACAGTGCGACAGGGCGATGGCGACAGTGCGACAATGCGATGACGACAGTACGACAATGCGACAGTGCGACAGTGAGATGACGAGAATGCGACAGTGCGATGGCGACAGTGCGATAACACTATCGCTCTGTCGTCATCGTACTATCGCGTTATCGCATTGTCGCCATGGCACTGTCGCATTGTCGTCATCGCACTGTCGCATTGTCTTCATAGCACTGTCGCACTTTCGCATTGTCGCCCTCTGTATTTTAACGTATATTTAACGGTATTCCGTACTGTACCGATACTTCGTACGTGACTTATTCCACAAAGGTCAAACGGTTAGCCAGTTATAGTATTTATATATTTAAAAAAAATAGAACTTATTGCTGCGCTCCGCTACGCTACGCTTGCAATAAATCCCATATTTTTTTTAAAATATGAACTAAAACTTTTACTAAGCTATACAGTTAACGAGGCTTGCTGAGTTACCGCAAATGGGCGGGTGACCGAGGGTCAGATATTCCGATCCGAACCGAAACAATATGTCAGATACTTTTTCTTGCATACTCTACCATATTCCATTATATTTTAAATTCTTTATCTTTATTTTCAATGAAAATTTATATCATTACAGCCGTAACTACTTTCTTACAACAGCGTATGAATTACAACTTCATTCATTACGGTAAAATGACGTCATCCTAAACGTGCCATTGTACAGCACGCGACTCATCTGGAACCCCCAAGCCAGATGAAATTTCCGGCACAAGTAAACTCGCGGAAACGCCAGTCTGATGTGCAAGAAAGCTTCTTTCGGCTAAATTGAATATAACGATAAGTATAGCTTCAGTCGGACAGTTAAAATAACAGTGAAATAAAGCTTCATTCGGCAAGTTGAATTTATTAATAATATCTGTCATATATTGCGGTTCGGACCGGAATATCCGTCCCGAGAGGACCCACCCATTGGGCGGTCACGAGGCTTGCCGAGTTACCGCCCACGGGCGGGTTCCCGAGGGACGGATATTCCGATCCGAACCGCAGACATGTCAGATATTTAGATATTTTTTTCTTGCTTATTCTGCCATATTATTTCATATCTAAAATGGTTTACCTCAATATGATATATGTTCATGGAAATCAAAGTCATTTCAGCCATAACTATTTTCTTACAGTAGCGTATGAACTTACAACTTAAATAACAACGGCGAAATTACGGCATCCTAAGCACATATTTTCCTTTTAAAATGACGTCATTCCAACGCAGTTCATTGGTAAAGTGTGTTAAATGACGTTGTTGTATGGCACGTGACTCATCTGGCACCCCCATGCCAGATGAAATTTCCGACATGGGTAAAACTCATGGAAACGCCAGTCTGATATGCAAGAAAAGTATGTATAGCTTCTGTCTGCAAGTGGGAAATAACATTTTATATTGCTTCTTTCGGCAAGTGGGATATAACGATATGCACAGCTTCTGTCATTTGGATAATTACAGTATGTAAGCAATGGGAATACAACTGTATATATAATAGTCGTGTAATTTACTTGGATAAGACGGTATGTAAAGCTTCTGTCGGCAAGTTAAGATAATATTGTAGTGCAAAAATTGTAGTGTAAAAAGGTCTATATCCCCTGTACTTTTGTCAATTTGTTATATCATATATATTATGTACATGTCCTATATAATTTTCCTATTCACTTTCCCATATTTTTCTCATTTTCATTCATCCTATTCATTCATTGCAACATCGAACACTTAATGTCATTCTATAATTCTTAACGACTAATTTCTTCTTGGCAGGCCTCCTAAAATTTACTTACCCGGATTGGAAAGCACGCATGCGCACTTTGAATAAACCTCCATTGGTTTGAATACAAAAATTATTTTCTGCCGATTGATACAAATTGCATTTTTAATATAATACTCTGTATAAGTATGCTTATTTATAGTAATATTTTGTTGTGTTTTTTTTTCTATTTAGGTTTTTTTTATATATTATATTTCTCTAAAGGAAATTTATGTATTTTTTTATCCAAAAACATTACTTGGCTTTTGCCTTATTTGTTTAATTAAAACCATTGAAAATACGCATATTTGACATGTACTTTTTTCGCCATGTTAACATTACGTAACTTATATTAGGTCAAGTCATTTGTTTTTCTTTTTGATTAATTATCGTGTTGAAGGCGTATTCCGAAACGTTGATAAATAACAATTAATCAAAATTCACGTATTATAATTGTTGATTTTTCTATCATAAATCCTCAAGTATTTATAAAAGTAATTGCCTACCGACTATATATATGTTGTTGTAAGAAACTGGGTTCACTTACCGAGACATGACAGGTTAGTTTAGAAATACATACATCTTTAAGTGTAACATTTTCAAGATTAATGTTTCACGGTACGTTTAATTATTACGTTAATGTTATGCAGACTATGCTAACATTTCTTTACTATTTTCCATGGAAAACTAAGAACAAACATAAATTAAGCAAGTTAACAAGTTTTATTTTGTCTAAGTATATTTTTTTAAGATTTTTTTTTTGTTAAGAAAATGTTCTCAAAATGATATCAAAGATATTTACTTTTTAATCGGAGTACTTAAATTATACATTTTTTGTTTTAGATCGGTTGTGAAAGAAGCTTTAAGCTTATAGACACTCTTCCGAATTCGTTCCTGGAACCAACCAGTACTTGGCAATGAGTGTAAAGTTTCTTGCTCAAGGAAACAACGACTCGCCCCTGACGGGGTTTGAACCCATGCGGCTAGCGATCAAAAGGTTACTAGTTTACCACTCGACCAAGCCGCAACTTAACAAGTACTTGGAGTTCTTGTTCTCTATTAAATTTTAAAACAAGTTGAAAGGTGGATAATCCTGAAAAACGTCTTTTTATTATGTCTCTTGATTTTCTCTAAAATACCGTTGAAACGTAGTCATTTCAAACTTGTGTGAAATATTTGTTTACTATTAAGGGCAGACAATCTGATAAGCATGTTTGCAGAGCTATGTTCCCTATTCTATTTTGCTTTTACTTTACTTTATTTCATGCTTTCAAACGTTTACTGTAATATATCAGATAATTATATTCTGATAATCACTAGATCTAGTGAAATTTATAAAATATAATTTTCAATGTAGCCAGACTATATTTCTATTTCTTGAATATCATACAGCTAGGGTTATCTACCGTTACGGCGGTACTAGAAAAACCTGTCTTACAGTCAGTGGCGTAGCTTCCTATAGGCACTGTAGGCATGTGCCTACACTTTTTCCTCAAAAATGAAAAATTAAATTATTACAAAAATGCGATAAAAATTTAAGGGTAAGGGCGGTAGATGTGTAGGTCCTAATATTAGAACATTACATGCCACCAATCGAGTTTTATACTCTTTATATCGAGTTTTATTTCATAACTAAAGTGTTGCCGTGCTATAAAGTTGTTCTGTGGTAAAATCAGAGACGGATGAAGTTTTTGACAATATAAAAGTTTTTGAGCGCTTCGATTCAAAATATATATATTACAAGTATGCACGACAATGATTGGCCATATCCAGATATCGGTAGTGCTAGCTTTATATAACTGATGAGGAAGCTAAGCGATATTTTTCGAATGAAGCCTAGACATCTTGACTTTTATATTCTCTTCCCTTCTTAAGGTATTCATGATTTAATTAGTTGTACATTATTCTGTTCAAACTGCATCTCCGTCAAATCTTGAGCACAAGTCGATTTGAAGTAAACGTGAAACATAATCTGTGTTATTACATAATATTTTTAAAATTTATTTTAATTATATATAATAGATATATATATATACAAGTAATGTTTTCGAATACACATTAAAATATTCATTAATTAGCATACTTGTGGAGAGTTTGCTTATAAAGCTGGCGATTTAATTCTCTTTTTTAATTTATACTTTAATGAAACTTTATTCATTAAATTGCACACAAAGTAACATTTACAAACATTTCACAACAATGTAATTCAGATTGGAAACAATACCTCTCCAGCAAAATAAAGGTACAAAATGTTGCGGATAGATGTAAGCTCTTTAAATGTACAGCGAAAAAATAAGAAAATAATTGATTGTTGAATTATCACTATAGAGAGACTTAGGGAACTTATGGAGAAATATTAGAAGAAAGAAAGAATGTAAGGAAAAACATGATTGAAAATATCCGATTTTTTAGTTTTTAAAATAAACATGTACATGTAAATGAATATGACCGTTCTGACATGCCAAGTTCATTCGCACTGATAATAATTCTTACAATTGTGAAATAGATTTCTGAACATTCTGACACTACTTCGCGCGAAATAATTCATTGAAATTACAAAAATGTTTGATAATAAAAGTTCTTCGGAATTCTTTTTCTCACATTACTGTAGGTAACGTACTGGAGTTGTAAGTTTGCTTTGTCTTTACTTTCTTTATATGCTCGACTTCACGTAAACAGTCTATTCTATGTTCTATGTATATGTTTCACTAAGGATTTCATTCATAAAATTATGGGAACATAAAATCTTACTGAGAAAATGTATTCGATACTGTTCGTGTGACATTAGATATTTCATCATCAATTGGTATTTAAATACCGATTGTCATGTGTAAAGGGGTGAATTTAGTTATGGCGTTCGATCTTGTTGATCTTTGTTTTCATTATTTTCTAATTATATGTTTAGACAACCTTATTTTGAATTTGAAATTTTAATGATTGCTTAAAAATTTGCAAAAAAAATGTTCTTTTTAAATGTATAGTTTTGGATTCATATATTATTACCCAAAACTATATACGGCAAAAAAAAACACTTTTTGCCAAAATGTCATTGAGTTAGTGATATAAGTATGGTCATCTTTAAATTGATGGAAAAAAATGTAACCAAAACTCAGCAAAATTATAAATACTCTTCCTTCAGAACATGCCTTAACATACCCCAGAATGCAGCTACGGCAATGTAGATTTTCAAAATTTTCCGGGGGAGCCCCCGAACCCCCCTAACACAAGTGCCTACACATTAGTTTCTTTCAAGCTACCCCCCGCTTTAAATGACGTCATTGCCGCGCGCTTTTTATGAATGAATAGCGTTTAAGGGACGACGTCATTTTACCGTTATGAATGAAGTTTGTAAGTTTATACGCTACTACATGTATAGGAAAAAAGTATGTAATGAAAATATCAGTTTTCATAATTTCTGTTCCGAAAATAAATGACATTTAATATGCAAGAAAAAGAATCAAACACTGGTCGTCGGTACAGACGGGAATGTCTAGCTCTCAAGTAACTGTTTAGCGGAAGCTCGGCAAAGCCTCGTTACCGCCGTAAACAGAAAACTGTTGTCCTCGAGCTAGATATTCCGCAAACTCCTCACAGTGATTACCTCCCTTGGCATAATTGTAATATCTGTACTGATAAGGGGAGATCACTGCTTATGGGATTAGATATTCCGGTCTGTACCGGCAGCCGGTGTAAGTCTAACTAGGGAAAATAATATTATAACTTAATGGAATAATAAGCAATAATAAATGCCGTCATACGTAAATATTGCTTCTTTAAGAAAGAAAGTCGATTTCATCTTAGAATCTATATCATGTTAAAAAATTAGAGAAATTTAACAGAACTATATTTCAAAATTGATGATGTGACGTCATGATGTGGTAACGTCATATAGGAGAATGTGAAACGTTACTCGGCAGTAGAAAAAACTTAAAATCACTTATGGTCTCAACTCAGTACGGAATTAGACCGAACCCGTTGTAGTCTAGAAACTTTAAGTAGTTATTTAAAATTTTGAAGTGGCCCAATTTAAGTCATCTCTAATTAGATTGGTCATAATTAAAGTGTATTTATTGCATGTGTGTAGTTTTTGTGTGTTATATGATGAGTTTAAATGTATTCCCAAGGAACTCATTTGTTGGCGGAAGAATTAAAGATGTACCACCCAACAGCAGTCAGGAGTTTTTAAAGTGGTGAATTTAAACTGTGTTACAACAGAATGAAGATTTCTGAAAAAAGTAGATGGCTAACCTATTATATGTTGGGCCTCATTTGACTTAGATAGTGTTGATGTTTAAAGTTGAAGACAGTATATAATTCATCGAGAACAGTGGAATCCAGAATTAAGCCTCAAATGTGACTGATTTACTATAGAACAAAGAATACGTAAATTCACCAGGCCGACACCTTATAAAGCATGAAATAAAAAGATAAAAATAATATTTGTTTTAGAAATAAGATTGATCAATATTTCATTTGTGGACATTAGCTATTAAAATTTTACTCGTGTCAACGCCACTAGTGAAAATATCGGTGTTCATCTGGTGTTCACTCAGTGAAATATATTTCAATCTTACATGCAAAACAATTAAATATCCTCTATCACTGAGAAAAATAAAGCACGCTGTTGGTTTTTTTTTGTTGTTGTTGATTTTTTTATCTCTATTATTGTTAATCAGTGACGTAAAACATTTTTAGTGTTGGAAGTTTATAATGGTTATTTTCAAACAGTTGTTGTTAACGTTATCGAGTAGTGTGTACCTTAAATTTTGGAAGATCTTGAACAGCAACGTTGAAAGTCGAGTCGCCTCTTAATGTCGCATCTGAATTTAAATGTTGCAAGGTTGACACTAAATGTCGCAATAACGCTAAATGACGCTATATAAACCTAAGGTTACACATCGCACTTTCACAAACTGGACTGAACGTAAGACACCTCTAATGGACATTATAAGGAACTGTAAATTTGACAACATAGGACAGTAATATGTCTTAAAGGATTCCACTATCCAACGTTTAAGTTTACTGTTTATGAGTTATGACTAAAACTTTGCTTTTAGAAGGGCTCTTTTTCAGAAATAAGGAAACTCTAAAATAATCTGTAACGTATAATCATTATGAAAGATATTTTCCTATTGATCATTATTAAGAAACAAATAATATTTTAGCATTCAGATAACAAATCACACAAACAAAATGATTGTTTGTACAATATGTTTGAAATATGTATAAAAATGTTTCCATGCGCCACCCACTTTAAACTTTTAAAAAGTCTAAATATACCTAAAATTTACAACAATGAGGGTCTGTCTAAATTTTCTTGAATATATTTTGGTTGATCTTCCAAAATATAAAATACTTTATTTATTTTTTATTTTATTATACTTTGAAAATATCAGGTACCATAATTGCTATTAAATTTTGCATTATTTAACCAATAAATACAGGTCTACAATAATAATATATTAAAAAATCAAACGATTTTCCTTTCCAAAGGGGATCTGAGAGATACATGAATAATGTTAAAAAAATAAAAATAAGGAAAAAATGCCCCTTCTGGGGTTTAAACTCATGTCTCACAGTTTTAGTGCAATCAATGGACAGTACTTAGATCTAATTCTAGCCAATTTGAATAATCTTCAAGGCGGAGGTTATGCATAAGGGAAATCTTACCTTAATGTCGCAAAATCAACGCTAAATATCGCAATTAGTTTTATTATACACTTCACTGTCCAGGAAACGTTATTTAAAGTACTTACAAAATAGTATGACCACTAAGATGTCTGTTTCAAACTTTGTAATGTGTTCTATCAACGTAAAATATCGCATCGCCTCTAAATTTCAAAGGATGGCTATAAATGTCACAATCGCCTTGATGGTAAATATTGAACTTTGAGCGCTGAATGCCACACACAAAAAATCAGGACCGTTAAATGTTGCAATGTTAACGCTAAATGTCTGTTTTTTTATAAATATTACTCTCCTGTAAAAATTAAAGTACTCCCAAAAATCACTCTTGTGACGTCATGCTATCATTATTATGATAAGCTACACGTCACCGTGCTATATAGTCTGTCAAATCAAATTTGAACATTCCATTTTTTATTTAATTTAATAGTAAAATCATTTAAATAATGTCATCTTAACACTGACGTCAATATCTCTATGCATGTTTTCATTTCTTTCATAAAGTCAGTAATATGGTCAAAAAGTTAAAATTTATATTTTTTCCCGTTGACTTACATTTCAAAATGGCGGCGCCCATATAGACGTCATTAAGGGTTCGTCTCACAATTAGCGTGAAATGTACTCGGTAATTATAAAAAAAATATAATTCTTATTTAATTACTGATCAATAGCTAAAAATTTAATATTATCATTAAAATGAAAAATGACAACAAAGTTGGTGTCAAAAAGGCAATTGTACTAGCAGACCATTATTTAAAATAATCAAAATCATTTGTTCAAAGTGAAAATATCAGTAAGCTTTATAAATTCTACGCAAAGATTTAATTAAGGTAGTACACCCCTAATGGGCACTATTCCAAACATAAATAAACTTATTATTTTCCAAAAGTACATCATCTATCTCATCTGTTTACAAATTTTTAAGGAATTTCACCACCCAAAAAATTTTTTTTTATGTTTCTTTGACACACCCCTTTTTCTGAAAACGCAAATTTTGCTTACCCCACCCACCAAAGGTAAACCGAAAATAACAGATCTTGACTATACATCAAAATAGTCAAATTTGATATCAAAATGTAATGTATACATTGGAGAATTACAACAAGAATATAAATATAAAAATTATTCCATGAGAATTCAAAATTAATGTTTTTCATTTTTAGATCAAACATAAAATTGTTTAAATTTAGCCCAAGTTGCTATGCAACAGACATAAAACTCTACAATTTTGCACAAAAATACTGTTGGGGCATCACTTTTGGATATTTAAATTTTATAAGTATACTATTCTCCACATTTTGTTTAAATATGGGAATGTTTTACCGTCTAGATATTTTGTAAGAACATTTTCAATTTAAGTAGTGTCCAAAACTGAGGACTAATTTTCTTGAAGAAGTTAAGCATTTTCACCACCAAAGTGTAAGATGTTCCATATTCTTAAATTAAATTATGTGGAATTATTTAAAATTCAATAAAGGATGTTAATAAAAACTAAACGTATGATTTGTTTTTCTTGTATTCATACATACATACATACATACATACATACATACATACATACATACATACATACATACATACATACATACATACATACATACATACATACATACATACATACATACATACATATATACATACATACATACATACATACATACATACATAGTATGAACACTTTCAACCAGCTATTACATGTATATTGAATCATGAACCAAACTGAAAATAACAATATCACATTATTCAAATTAATCAGCTTGAATTGCACATGAATGAAAAAAAAAATTTTTGTTTGTAAAAATAGATTACCACTGAAATAATAAAGATGTTCATTTTAAGATTTTTTAATTTTCACTTTTTAAGTCTCCAAAGTATGTTGAACGATATCTAAGTTTTTACCAAGTACATATATTGGTTAAAGATTGGAATTTTGAAAAAAAAAAATTCAGGCATAACCAACACCCATATGCATGTTTGTAACTTTTATTTTTTGCCATGACTATTCTAAAACTTTCAGGAATGTTAATAGTTAGAATAAAAATAAATCAAACATGCACAAACTCATGCATTTCTGACAAAAAATCATCAAAAATGGAAACTTTTTATTTAATTTTTTATGGCAAGTACAAAAGCACGTAAACTACAATTTGTCTGAAAATTTGATATTACATTGTATTAAATATTTAAGGAAGGAAATAATAAACGAGCTACAATGTCTTCTTTTAATATGTATATAAAACTTTACGTAATTTTACCCATGAAATATGGTGCTATATCAAATACATTTCATATTTTTCAAAAATAAATATGAATATAAATATGAAAAAGTGGGTGGAGTCAGAAAACTCATTTTTTAAGTAACTATCAACCGCCATTTGGTTTAAAAAATCTGATAAATACAAAAACAACTTTTTGTTGAATTTTGTTTTGAAAACTAGATCTATCTAGAATGATAAACTTAGAACATTTATCCGAATACCAATATCTTTAATTCAGTCATTATCGCAGTACAGACGTTTAAAGATTTGTTTACGTGATGTCAAAATGTAGCACTAAATATGATGTTGCAAAACAAGACAATAATTATATTTACTGCGCGCTGGTACAATTTGCCAGTTGCGGTAAGCAAGCAAGGGGGTTTGTAACCATTTTTCTTTGATAATGAAAATTAAATTAAAAGGTTATTTTTTTTCGTTTTTCTTGAAATATTGTGTATATTTTCACTCAACATGATAAAATGCTACATATTTTCACTCGCCGTCACCGCTCATGAAAATATGTGGCATTTTATCATGTTTCGTGAAAATATATTCCATATTTCACGAAAAAAACGAAAAAATATCCTCTTAATATTTTATGTCTGGCGCTAAAAAAATAAAGACATATTACTTTGTTAACATAATGTGTTAAGCAAAACTATATCAAGCTGTTCATAACAGTATTTTGTGCAATATAGGGAAATTACAGTTCACACCTAACAAACTCTAAAGAAATGTTTAACAAAGTTTTCAGTATATGGCAGTGATCAATGGATATAGCAATGTTAATTATATTTCCTTATGGTATGAAATTATGAGCTAAGTCCATTCACTCAAAATGATATTTATGATCCATTTACATTGTGTATGTATGAAAGTTTGAGCCGAGTCTGAACATCGAACAAATAGAGTATATATGTTTGTTTTGCATGTAAGATTGAAATATATTTCACTGAGTGCACACAGATGCAATATTTTCACAAGTGGCGTAGCAACAAATGAAAATAGAATAGCTGGTGTTCACGAATGAAATATATTTCAATCTTATATGTAAAACAAATAAATTTTCATTTTATTTCATGCTTTTAAGTAATTTCATCCGCAATCAGATATAGTTTGGCTACAGTGAAAATTATATTTTATAAATTTCACTAGTGCTTTACATTACAGATACATTATAGTAAAACACTGGAAAGCATGAAATAATTAGAGTTTGCTCAGAAAGTCAGTAAGTTTTGGCAAAAATGCATCCAAGCGTGACTTCACTCTAGTGACTCTTGGTTGACCTTCACTGTTCTTGGCTGTGAAAGTGTCTCTCAAGCTATCCTCACCAGCACGCTTATATATACTTGTTAAATGGCACAACCGCAACCCTGACCCAGCAATATTTTCTGCGGTTGGCCTTTTACATATCCCATTAAAAATTAGTGGTTCAAGGCTCTTCATGTTCAAGCCTTTCTGTTTATTACACAAAATACTGTTACGAACAGCTAATGGTGTGAAGCTGTAAGACAGAATATCTTTTGTAGGTAAGTTCAAAAATGTCAAAGAGTTGACCCGAGGCACAACATTCGCCCTAGCATTATGAAGCATTCATATGTAATACCAAAGTAAAGATTCTCACTAATCTTCTTCTTATGAACTGGTTTGGATACCGCTTTCTTGAATATGCTAAAGAGGTCAATCTTTCCCCTGTACAACAAACTGAAAATCTATTTTTTTTAATCCAAAAAATTATCCAGTGACAAAAATGAGGAAGGAAAAAGGTCCAAATCTTTCTACCAAATTATTTGGCCACAAAGGAACCATGAGAAAACTTCTCAAGCCAGACACAGAGATTTTGCAGAGCTGTTTGAATGGGAACAGCTTCAACAATGCTTCCATTTACTTTCATTGTATTATTGTCCGCCATGGAAATGCCTGTGATAGTCTGTGCCTCTGCTGTAATTGGTAATCTGGGTATAACATAGGAGTTGAACTTCTGACCAGACTGTATGTTTACTGCAGCTATTTGTGTAATATGTGGCATGATACCACCACCAACTGAAACATAACAGTTTTGTGTACTAATAAAGTTGTTTCTACTAAACTACAAAAATTGTCTTTTTAAAATCTATTAGGAAAAAAGATAATAAAAAAAAAATTGAGATAAAAAGAAATTTGCACAAAGTTAAAAAAAAATGCAATATGTTTAGACTGGAACTATTGCTAAGTAATTTCATTTACATATCATTTTCTGTATGACCTTATTATTTTTAGGTAAACAAATTTATAATAAGAGCACTGTATGCTGGAACAAATTAACAAGCATGTAATTCATGAATTCATAAGCTACTATAAAAAAAGTGCTAAATGAAACTCGGCAATAAACAAATACTTTACCAAAAAATATTTTTGTGGAAAGTGGAACTAAATGGTTTCGAGACAAAATATTGAAGCACTTTACTAAGGGTCATAAGTTTCTAGGTTTCAAGGAGAATATAGTTGTTGGGTTTGGCCAGACAGAAGTTTTTCAACTGGCTGCAAGTTGCCACGAGGAATAGGATCTGGCAGCTTTTCCACATCAACATTTACTTCGTGACCAATTCCTATAAAATGTAAACAATGGAAGATAAAATAAAGCCAAATAAACGTAACGAAAAATTCGGATATTTTGAATAGGTCAACTTTTTAAAGAACAAGAGCAGATAATACCGCTATGTCTTTGTCAGTGTTTGAATCGTCATTACTTTGAAAAACTGTACCAGTTATTTAGTTTATTACACATATTGTTACAGTACAAATACCTGCATGAAAATGGAAAGATAATGATACAATGATATTACCATGTAATTATTGAGAGAAACTTTTGGAAATATTCCATGTTTGTAGAAGTATGACCTAACTTACATACCTGACTGGTAGGACACACCCTCCAAGGCCTCATTAGCTCCTTGACATATAGCTCGTTCTTTCTTAAGAAATAGACGCCTCCGTTTTGTTGACGGTAATTTTGCTTTCTCCTGCTTGTATAATCTCCGCTTCATGCATTTGTCAGCATACTTTTTAGTATGTACTCCTGGTGACAAACCAGCTTTAGAATATCCCTATTAAAAAAGTAACTTCAAATTAACAAATAACTTTAGGCAATTCTGTTTGCCTATAAATGTTTCTTATTTTAAAACAAAATACCTACAGCAATACAGTTTACCACAATTTCAATTATATATATAAAATAAGCTTCATGTAACAATCTGAAGTTAAAATGACTAAACTTTGTATTGTGTTTATGTTCAATCATGTTTTCAATACTTATGATACACTTAATATTAAATCATGTTTCTTGAATATTTTATGCTAAGTACAGTTACAACTATAAAACATCCAATAGCGCACCAAGGATACCATTTCTGCCAGTAATATACATGTATATGTTGTAAATTCAACTGTGCAAACTTACCTTATGAATATTCACAGTTAGTAATATAGTTGTAAAATCTTCTAGGACTATGGAACAACTGAATTAAAGAACAAAACAAAAGAAAATATAAACAAATTCAAAATAAACAACAAACTGATCAATATCAATAACTTGTAACAATAAAAAAGAAATCCTATGAAATCAAGAATCTTTTCTCTTCAGTGTAAAACATTTACAATAAAAACTAATTTTAAACTGATCTGTATTAACAAAAATTACCTTAGATATGTAGGATCTACCCTCGTTGATGAAGGCTGCAGTCGCATGAATACGGTAGTCTAAGCTTTTGGTATTTCCATAATAGTGACATTTTGGGGCCCTAAGCGTGACCTCTTTGTTAGCATGTTCACATTGCTGTGAGGATCCAAGATCTGCATATTGATGGGCGTTGTGAATGAGTGGGTCAAAGATTTTTCCCTGCGGTCTGGAGACCGCAGGGTATTGGTACGCGTTTAACTTTTGAGGCATGGAGGAGCACGTGACCTGTTTTCGGTACATGGAGGAGCATGTGATCTGTAAACCGTACATATTGGTTAATTGACCTTTTTGAATACCTAGCTAAATACCGTGTGCCGGTACGTTACGGATTTACCTCTAGGGTCATAGTCCGAATTACACCTAATAAAGAACAAAAAACTATTACGTTGTATTTCTAATTTTCTATAATTATTTTACCGTTTAAGGTGGAAAAAACTTGAATGATGTGTTTGAAAATTTCAATGTTTCTTTAATATCTATCTCAAATTGTACAAACAATAAATTGTTTATACTGAAAATCTACAAAATTAAAATATTCGTAGTGGCATCTGCCATAATAAATAGAGGTATTTTCTGCGTAAACTTGTGTTTTTAAATTAATTTTCTTTGCTCGGAATTATTCATAAAATGGTAGGCATATTTAATCATTTTCTTAAAAAAGAAATAATTGTTTTATGTTCGGCCTTCTCCGGTCTTCAACGATCACCAGTTTTCAAAGACCTTCCTCTATATTGATCGATTATTGTCAACTATATTCCTGATACAAACGTTTATTTGTCCCCCCCAAACAATGTTGAAAATAGTTAAATGAAATATCTTTATATCTTTAAAAATGTTCCCCGCAGGAAACCATTTTACTTGTTTGTAGTTTGGCACGCAGTGCTTCATCCTGCAATGGGACTTTGTATGGTAGAATGTTCGTAATTTTCACCCTTTTTCATAAAGCCACAGAAACGTTCCTTGCAGTGAGAATGGTCCCCAAACGGATGGGGCACTAAAGCTTTCAGGTTTTCCTGTAAATATTCAGCATTACCTTGATTTTTTGCAAAGGCATACTTTAAACACTTTTCAATATGAACTATAACGTTTTTACTCAGTTTAACACTTTTGTCAGAACGTAATGCATACAGACTCTTTCCAACATTCTTAACAACATGATTTTTATCAAATCGTTTCTTCATATTAACATTCAAATCATTTTTGAGTCTGGCTATAAGTGTGTTATCACCATCTCCCTCCAAAATCTCTACAGGTGTCCTTTGCTCATGTAGTTCTTTAACCCCTTTAACTCCACAAACACTTTCCATTAACCTGGCGCTTCCAGTATGATTTCTGACACAACAGTGTTTCCGTACTTTCAGTAATGGCCTGTTACCAATTACAAACTCCACAGGCTCTGTGACCAACAACTGTCTTAACAACTTGTTTACCATAAGAGGACTTGCTCATAAAGAATGTGTGAGCTGAAATCAGAAGTAAAAAAATAACACTCAATGAATGGCTCACCAAACGTTTTTGCATCCAGTATTTGGACTTTGTGCAAAACTTCTGACTATGACAGGATTTCTTAAATAAATTGCTCATCAATATTTTGTGCTATTAACTGGTTTAATGCTCATCATGGTTAAAGGCCCATTATGCCCTAGAAATGATCATAGTTTTATTTCTCAGAAGCTGTTTCTTTTGGGTGTCCTGTTACTGTTTCTTAAAAGGTTCCAATTTGCCTCTTACCTGGACTGCTTCAGTTGCTTTTTTTTTGGCAATTAATACATTTATACTGATATAGTATTTTGTATGGAAATCAAAATGCTTCTTTGTTAACAATTTGCTACTTTTATGACAAATAATTTAACATTCAACACTATCTTCTGATAAAAAGCATATGCTCTTAAACCATTATTTAAATGCCTGGCAGGTCATTCAGTAACTGTATAGATACATAACACTGACCAAAAACAACTGCTTCAATGTTTGAACTACTCACTGGTCAGTATTCAATACTATTCAGTAATTTAATAAAACACCCAATATACAAAAATGGATAAATACCAGTCAAACTTTCAAAGCCACGCTTCGGCCATGCGGTGTCAACTGCACAACTCATTCCTGTCCTAGTTCGACATGGAAATCTTGAAGCTAGTTTGACTTAAGAATGTCTGTATTTCAGTGCTGCTGATGTTTTCATTGTAGAGCTTTGCTCTTTGGCAGGCGTTACAGGTGTTTTCATTGTAGAGCTTTGCTCTTTGGCAGGCGTTACAGGTGTTTTCATTGTAGAGCTTTGCTCTTTGGCACGCGTTACAGGTGTTTTCATTGTAGAGCTTTGCTCTTTGGCAGGCGTTACAGGTGTTTTCATTGTAGAGCTTTGCTGCTTGGCAGGTGCTACTGGTGTTTGACATACCTTGGTGGCATTCCTGCATTAAAAAACAACATAATTTAAATTTCAAGTCTTATAAATACATGTATTACAGAAATGTCCAATATCTAAATGACTAAATGTGGTTGCATTTTTATACAAGAGCAACTGTCTGAAATTGTTGTTTTGTTCAAGTATGAATTATTTCCATAAATAAATGACAAAGTTAAGAAAATATAACTAAAATTCAATCATTTGATGGACAAGGTCATTTAAAGGTCAAGGCCATATTTAAATTATTCAACACGGTCGCTTGGTCATAATCATTGTTTTCTCCATGTATGAATCAAATTCGTACATAAATAACAAAATAATGACCACTTAACCGAAATTCAATACTTTCACCTTGACGGTCAAGGTCAGTTCAATCTTTCAGGAGGTCTTGTCCAAAAGGCTGTTTGGCCAGGTATGAAAATAATTCATTGATTAATTACCAAATTACGGCCAATAACATGTATAATGATAATCAGCGAAAATTAAATAATGTGACCTTCAAGGTCAAGGTCATACATGAGTCAAGGTCAATATGAGTTTAATATATATCAAGGTCCTGACCTAAAAGATGTTGTGTCTAAATATGAGATTTATTCCTTTATTAATAACAAAGTTATAGCGAGTTACAAAATAAAACGAGATTTCAGTCAATGTATTTTAGTTTTTGTAATTACTAGCCTGAATTCCAGTTTTGAATTTATTTTACTATATATTTGATAAAAAAAAAAAATTTCAATTTTTACTGACCCGAACTAATTTTCACTGACCATGGGCCACAGTGCTAAATTCAATGAGTGTCAGATTTTCATTAATTTGGCCTCCAGAGACTCTTTTTTTTTGTACCAAATCTTGTTTTGTCCGAGCATAATTAAAATCCAAAAATAAAAACAAAATTACTACAATTTAACCAAAATTCAATTATTTGACACTGAAAAGTAAAGCCATAAACAACCTAATCAAATGAAGAATAACTGGTTACGATTAAAGACTATAGGTGGGAGTATAACCAATTATTAAAGGTTCTAAGTAATAAATTAAATAAATAGTTAATTTGTGGGGAATAGTGTCCAACAGCAAATATACTTACTTCTCAAACTTAAGTGACATAACATCATGATTAGTTTCTACATGAAAAGCCATCTGAATGTGACTATTGCTGTCTTCACTGTCATCTGACCAACTGTCTTTGTCATCACATAGATCTCCTTGTAAATGTAACCTAATAAATACATCAGAACATGTTTAGATTTTTTTGTTTACTACAACTAAAAAAGAGCTGTCACAATAGACAAGGAAGCTCGACTAATTAAATACTGGACTCAGTAAGGAAGACCAGGGTCTTTCATATAGAATGGTCTGGAGTCTGACAAATTTTAAAGAAAAAAAGATGCCTCGGTTGAGTCACGTAATTAGGTTAACTACCGGCAGTAACCTGGCAGAGTACATCACAATTCAAAAATCAAATTATACAATAATGTTTTGTTAAATCAATCAAATAAATACTAAAAACTAACCCTAGCTACATTATATTATCAGTTTTTACTTTAAAAAGTAACAATTTTATAGATTTGCAATGAAGTTAGGAATTTTTCATTCCCGGTGTCAAGATAAAAATCTACTGCTCATATTTGAAAACAGGTCCGAGATTCAGGAGCTTCATTTTATATTCGTGCATTGTTCAATGACAAAATAAAAATTGATTTTACAGAGAAAAAATGTTATTTAATCGTATCATGTAAAAATATTATAAAATTTCAAGGTGTAATTTACAATTATTTGATGTTTAATTCAGATACCTTTTAAACTAAAGATATTATAGTACAAAATAACATTTTCAAGTAAAAAATCTAAGTAAATGGGGAGATAGTTCTTGCAATATTGGTGCTAGAGTTATGAACCTCGTCACATAAGATGTGGTTAATGATAAAAAACATTTATTTGAAGTATAAAGAAATAAAGAAGTAACAGTAAAAAAAATATTTTTTGAGGAAAATTCTAAAATCAAGGGGGGATAAATCAGAAATATTGGTGCTAGAGTTATAAACCTTGTCACATAAGATGTGGTTGATGATAAAGAAAATATATTTGAAGTATGAAGTTGATCCCTTAAGAAATAAAGAAGAACAAGTAAAAAATAATATTTTTTAAGAAAAATTGTAACTTCAAGGGGAGAAAAATCTTAAAATATTGGTGCTAGAGTTAAGAACCTTGTCACATCAGATGTGGTTGATGATAAGGTACATATATTAGAAGTTTGAAGTTGATACCTTAAGAAATGAAAAAGTTGTAGAGAAAACTATTTTACTGCACCAAAACTTTAATCTGAAATCTGGATGCGGGACGAGTATGACAGCTCTCCATATACTTGATATAGTCAAGCTAAAAAATGACTTAACTTATAAACACAGCCATTAACTTGTTGCAAGTTGATCCCTTGGTTGTGTTAAGAACAATTCATTGCTGCACAATATATCATAGAAAATTATGTCTTTAAAAAGAGACAAAATGGAAGATCCAGTTTAAAAACTGCTTTAAAACTGGCATTTCTATAGTTAGTTCTACCTACATACAAGTGGTTGGATGGAAATTATCTCAAACACAGAAAAAACACAGTTGAAATAAATATAGATTTAATCAGAGCTTAGACACACACATATATGATATATATCAAATAAACACTAAAGTGATGTCTGAATAAACAATGAAATGTACTATGCAATCAGTCTAAAGGTAAGACAAATCATCAACTTGAACAGATATAATTATGACTAATTTCAGACCAATGAAAATATAGAATTAAATGAACACAGATCAAAAATCGCACATAACAGAAAATAACATAAAATAAAAGTCGAACTGACTTTAAATTAAACATAAATTAAACAAAAATAAGAAAGTCTTACTGACTTTACAAAAACAAGCAAACAAAAATAAAATGGGTTGGGAGGGAGAGGCGAAAAAAGATCTGTATCAACCAAAATGTGTCTAAGAACTGTAAAGACCGCGAAAAGATGACTGAATTTATAACAACGCGTAGGAATACAACTAAATCAGTGACCCGAAAAATACAAACACCTAAAGAATGACCCAACAGATTAACCAATAAAAATTTCTGTATTATATCGGTAATTAATAGATTTTAGATAAATCGAAAATACTCTAAATTATCTCAAACACAGAAAAAACACAGATGAAATAGATATAGATTTAATCAGAGCTTAGACACACACATATATAATATATCTGTCTGTATCTGTATCTGTGTGAATACGTAGGAGGACCACTTCTGGTATATGTCCTACGGGGAGTGGAGGAACTCTAGTCGAGTTTCTGAAGGGCTGATTTGAAGCCCTCTATTGTAACTGCATGCACAACTGAATCTTCCAGATGGTTCCAATCCTCAAGTGTTTTCACAAAGAAAGAGTTTTTAAATTGATTTGTTTGTGCGTTTATAGTTTTAAATGATCTAGTGTTATTGGCTACTCTTATAATGTTTGTGGTTTCACAGTCACTGAATCTCTTTGGTTTAATTAAGCGTCCCTCAACTTTCTGAGTCAGGTATTTATCAGGGTCCACTGCTGGCACCATACCCCCTGCTATCTTGTAGAGCATTACAAGACGGTTGTAGGTCCTACGGTCTTGTAGTGAGTCGAGTTTCAAGCTGGTCAGCATATCTGTAACACATCCTGGTTTTCTTGACTTGTAGTCATTCATAATGAATCTTGCTCCTAATCTTTGTATATTTTCCAGTTTATCAATATCTTTTTTCAAGAACGGGTCCCAGATGATTGAAGCGTATTCTATTTTCGAACGTACAAGGGCTATAAAGGCTGTTTTTCTACAATCTAGAGGGCAATGTTTCAAATTTCTTCTAAGAAAGCCAAGGTTGAACTTGCTTTTTTACATATATTTGTAATATGGTTGGTCCATGTCAGATCGTTGGAGATAAGTACACCAAGATAAGGATTTGAGTCCACGTGTTTTAAGATAGTATTATCGAGTTCATAGAAGTGTGATGTCTTGTTTTTGATGCTCAGTATATAGCATTTACCAGCGTTGAACCTCATTCCCCACTCTGACGCCCAGTTCTCAAGGTTTTTAAGGTCTTTTTGTAAAGTTATGTGATCTTTGTGGTTTTTAATTTCTCTATAGAGGAGGCAATCGTCTGCGAACAGTCTGACTTGTGATTTAACGCTTAATGGTAGGTCATTTATGTGAAAAAGGAACATCAGTGGTCCTAGTACAGTACCTTGGGGCACGCCCGATTCAACATGGGTGCTCTTGGAATGTTCTCCCTCGACTACTATATTCATTGTTCTCTCTTTCAAGAAGGACGACAGCCAGGTTAGTAGTTCTCCTTTAATTCCATAGTTCTCTATTTTCCAAAGCAGACGATCATGGGGGACGGTATCAAACGCCTTGGAGAAGTCCAGAATGGCGACGTCTACTTGCTGTTTTCTTTCGAAAGATGAAAGTAGGTCATGCATAGTTACTAGTAGTTGTGTTTCTGTTGAAAAACCGGAGCGAAAACCGTGGTTAAGTGACGTTAATATACGATGTTTTTCCAGGTGTTTAAGTAAGTGGCTGCATATGATGTGTTCTAAGATCTTACTTGGAACTGATGTAAGACTCACTGGTCGATAGTTTTCAGCTGAGTGCCTGTCGCCTTTCTTGAAGACTGGGGTAACGTTTGCATCCCTCCAATCCCTTGGGAGTTCACCCGTGTCAATAGAGAGCTGAGAAATGCAACTTAGGCCATTCGCTAGTTCATTTGCACAGTTTTTGAGAATAATGTTTGGTAGGTTGTCTGGGCCATTTGCTTTGTTAATGTTTATGTCTTTAAGTAGTTTCAGCACACCATCTGGTTTTATAGTAAGTTTACTTATAGTAGGGTATTTGTTTTTCTCTTTCATCTCAGGTAGATAATTACTGTTGTCTTTGGTGAATACTGATTTAAATTGATCTAGTAGTATTTCTGCTTTGCTTTTAGAGTCCGAGAAGAGATTTCCTTTCTTCTTTAGGGGAGCAATCCCAATGTTGTCCTGTTTTTTCGACTTGATGTAGTTCCAAAATGGTTTAGAGTTTTTCTTTTCCATACCCTCAGTGATGATCCTGTTTACATGGTCCCATTCAGCCCTGCGCATATCCCTCTTGCATTCTTTTTGGAATTGTTGAATTTAGTCCATGATCCTGTTTTCTTTGCTTGTTTATAAAGCCTATCTTTTTTCTTTAGATTCTTTTTGAGGTTATGGTTGAGCCAGGGTAGTTTGTTGATGTGTCTTTGAGTTTTCGATTGTACATTCTTTTCAATACTAGAATGAATTCGGTTTTTGAACAATGTCCATAGGTCTTCAATTTTGTGTGGTCCTGTATGAGACATAGTCTGTATCTCCTCGGACAGCTCGAGGCAGTCTTTTTTTATGGTTTCCCAGTCAGCTTTATTATATTTGTAAATTTTCCTAGGTTTCTTTTTTTATATACGTGGGTTTGATTTCAGTGTCAATGGACTACCATGGTCGTGGTCTGATATGCCAGGTACGTTAGAGGATGCTTTCACAAGCGATGTATTTGTAGTAAAAGTCAGATATAATAGGTTTCCTTGTCTTGTTGGTTCTCTGTGGATCTGTGTGAGATTGTGTTCTGATGTTATATCAATCAATTGTTGCTGTACAGTTCTGTCTTGGGCATCTTTGGTATTAACACACAGCCTATCCCATTCAATATCTGGGCAGTTAAAGTCACCACATAGTATAATTTCTTTTGGTTTACCTTCATTTATCAAGTCGAGTGATTTTTTCAGGTTATTTATGTCTTTAATGTTCCTTTTAGGCATATAGAAGGTGCTAACGTATATAGTTTTTAAGGATTTTACACATATTTTTGCCACAGAAAGTTCACAATCCGTCACAAATTCAACACATTCTGTGGAGGATAAGTCAGTATGTATGGCTATGAAAACACCACCTCCTTTAGTTTCTCTGTCATTTCTATAGATAACGTAATTTTCAGGGAATATTTCTGAAGATTTAATTGCATTTAGTGTTGGGTTTTTGCCTGGTTTTACTCCATGGAGCCAAGACTCTGTTCCACAGATTACATCTGGTTTTATATAGTTCACAGCAGCTTTAAATTCCGAGGTTTTATCACGAATACTCCTGCAATTAACGTTAAGGATACGAAGGTTCTGTTTCTTTGGTAAGTTATATGGGTCCTCATGTAGAGTTGATTTTTTAGACCTGGTTCTGTGTAATGAGCTTATGGGTATACTGTTACTGGTGTTCGGCTGCTTAGGACTGCTGGTGTGGAGAGGGGAGAAGACTTCATTGTTTACTGAGTCTAGAGTACAATCTAGCATTGAGATTGGCTCAAAAGTATTGGATAACTGTAGTTCATAACTGTGGAATGTAAAACTATCACAATTTAAACTGTCACATTTACAACATTTCCATACTACGCTAGGTCTGTCTAGGTTTTTTCGGTCACCACTACACATAGATAAACAGGACTGATGGTACCAGATATCACAATCAAAACATTCTACTCCTTGCTGGGTCCATGTGACCGGCATGTCACACAATGCACATGGCCAAGTACTTTTATCACCTGGGCCAGGGTTCTGTTCAATGTCTCCAGCCAGTAATAGAATAAAGACAGGTAAAGTCTTCCTCGGGTCTAGGAAGGGCCTATTTCTATGGTGGAAAATTCTCATTGTTGTTTAAGACACATTTCACACATCCCATGTTTGATATAATGTTTCTTGGGGTCTGTTGTTGGCTGTAGTTAATGGTTTTTCTCAAGAAAATACCAACAGTAAAAGGAAACGAAAACTGGCGATAGAGTCGGCGCCATCTTGTAGCGTTGTGGGCAAGTGGGTGGGGTATGGTGCACAGCCTCGTGGGGTTTTAACGTTCACATGGTGATACCTGACTTACGTGAGCACAAAAAAACATGTTTCTTATATTAAAAGGGATATTTAGCAAGTAATTGGTGTATTTAAAAGTCACTTGTAGTCAAGAAGTTAATTAAATAAGAGGATTTTTTATTCCCCTCGTGAAAAACACGACTTCTTCGCGCGCATGCGCACTCCACTTCCTCCTCTATATATCAAATAAACACTAAAGTGATGTCTGAATAAACAATGAAATGTACTATGCAATCAGTCTAAAGGTAAGACAAATCATCAACTTGAACAGATATAATTATGATTAATTTCAGACCAATGAAAATATAGAATTAAATGAACACAGATCAAAAATCGCCCAACCCAGGCCAAAAATAAAGCAAAAGCAAAGCAAACAAAACAAAATGATTTACAAACTTACATACAAAGTCATCAAAGTTCTGTATACCTAATGAAAGAAAAAATTAAACATATATACATGTGGATATATTAAGAATCCAACATATAAATTAAGCAAATATATAAATTAAGTTAACACAATATACATATGTACATTATACAAAAGCAATTGAATACAAATTATATGACTAAGAGAAAACCAGAGTAAAGTCACCCTTCACGGTCCTTACCACAGGTTCTCGAGACTCTGAGAAGTTAATTCCTTCTCAAGAAATCAAGCCATACAGGTAACATGACTACTGTTACACAGTACTAAAACCCATGAAATATGATTACTATTTCAAAAGGTTGTCACCAACACAATTTACAAAGGAAACATATTCTAGAACACATTTGTAAATATATAATATTCTACAAACTCAAACTATATTTCCTTGAACACCAATCACAAAATAACATCATACTATGAAAAATAAATATATTACATAGCAAATTTACCCTTGAGAACATGAGACACTGTATTAATAAAAACAGATTTGAGCACAGCATCTCCTTCAGAATTAAGATGTAAACCTTTATCCCTAACTGCAAATAATTCTCGCCTAGGGAGACCAAACCTATAAAAAGGTCTGTAGGAAGCTACAAATTGACATTTTTTGCGTTTGCAAAGCTCCTGTAAACCCTTATTGACCTCCTTGACTTTACAATGGGAAATATCATAATCACAAGGTCTAGGAAGGATACTCGAAAAAATCAAATGTGTCTGAGAAACCTTTCTAATTCTGGCAATTAAATTACAAAACAAACTAATGATTTCATCAGCTGAATAAAATTGGATATCATTAGTACCTACATGAATAATAGTAACAGGTTTAGACACCAGAGCATGAAATTTGTCAATTTTAGCCGTTAATCTGCACAAATTAATCCCCGGAAAAGGAATCACTTCAGCACGATTAATTCCCTCTATATTCTTAGCTATTGAATCTGACAAGATGTAGACCGTGATATCTGCAAGAGTAAAGAGACACTATGAATTCTATTGTACATGTACATAACCTTAACCATCCAAGGTATCAAACATTTTACATAGAATATTAACTTTATCAGACCAATCTAATTCAAGATAAAGCTTATAAGCGTCTGACTTCCAATCACCAATTAGTTGTATATGTTCAGGTGGAATGTCAGATTTAAAGGCTAAGGTCGCAAAACCCCTTCTAAAGGAATGAGTGGAAAAATTTTTTTAGGGTCTAAACCTATTAAAGAAATACATTGACGCAATTTCTTTTGGAACATGTAATAAGAGATGAAAGAATCATGTGACAAGGAAAACAATGCATCATTACACTGTTCTATATTAAGATTAATTAAACGCTCATATGCTAAAACAGGACAAATCCTTTTGTCCTTTAATCTAACAAGTGGACAAATGATTTTTCTTTCCTCAAATTGAATCGTTTTAGACCAGTTGAAATGTACAAGAATATAATTACCATGAAAATGCACATGTTTGGCATTAAGAAACATTCCTTTATAAATATCTAGAGAAGACGAAGGAACCAGATTTAATTTTCTGGCAGCTAGGAAAAAGGCAAAAAGAAAGAGACACCAATAAACTACGTTATCAGATACTGTAAAATCCAAAACTTTATGAATAGAAAATAAAATATCTAAAGTAATAGGTTCAGCTCTTTTTATGTGATGAGGATTTAGTCTTTGGATGCCTCTTAAAGATAAATTCAACAAATATGAATTTATATGATCTATATCATAACCCAATATTAGATGAAGAGTTTTAACACCACTGATGTAATTTCTAATACTGTCTACCGACTTAAATGACCTACTAAGAAATTGAGCGTATAACCTCAAAGTACAAGTAGATGCTGGCAAAAAACACAAATTGAAATACAAGCAAAAAAGAATGAAACTTTCCCATTGAATTTTCAAATTCTTGTTAGAACCAACTGCAAATGCAGAAGCTGTAGAATGCCTGAGATCCTTTTTCAATGTATTAATCTCTGAATCTGAAAAAACAAATTAATTACCAATCATATTGAAATTTAAAGAAAATATCACCAAGAGTGATACTTTCCATAGAAGTATACGGTACTTGCTGATAAAATTCTGACCTATACTTTTCATCCAAATGCCACCTAGATAAACAATCTGACACACGATTTTCAGTGCTACTTATATGAACTGCTTTTAATTGAAATTCATATAATGAGGTTACCAAACATAATTCACGCAGACATTTTTGTAGAAATTCAACTTTAGATTTCCCTGTATTCAACAATATACATACACTGAGATTGTCACAATACACCACAATTTTCTTTTTCTTCAATCTAACACACCATAACTTAACAGCTACTACTACTGCCAACATTTCTAAGCAAGTAATACTTAAATTTTGCTGAAGAATAAATTCTGGAAAAACACAATGAAAATACTGATTGCCGCAAATGCCACCGCAACCGGTTAAGCAGCTGTCAGAACTGAAAACCTCATCCACTAGTGACCATTCTCCATAGTCAATTAAAGAAATGCCATTATACAAAGGAAGAAATCTAGACCACCAAAGTAAATCTTTCTTGACCTCTTGGGGGATTATATGATTAGCAGAGTGACTTTCATTACTAGCATAACAATCTCTTAACCAGTTTAAAATACGGTTTATGAAAACTCTGCTAGACTTTACACATGCTCCAACGAAATTAAGTTTACCTAACAACTTCTGAATTTCTTTTAATGAAGCTGTATTTTTTGATAACCAAATATCTACCAATAATCTAATTTCCGCAAGTCTCTTTTCTGTCACTTCCATAGTCATCTTCCGACTATTAAATAAAACCCCTAAAAATACCATAATCTCAGAGGGGGGACAAGCTTTATCGAAAGCTTCCTCAATACCACTTTTAAACAATAAACTCCTAAGGAGAGAAAAGGCAAAAAGGCATCTTCTTTATTCTCAGCACCACCAAATTCATCTAAATAATTTAATGTACAGAAACAAGAATTATACATCATAAAGGCAAACGCATTTGTTACCCTTTGGCATATATGAGCAGCAGATCTCAAGCCCATAGAAAGAACAGTGTCAAAAAAATGTGACCATTCCAAGAGAAACCAACAAGATTGTAACTGGACGGGCATATACTAATTTGTCTATAAGCCCGAGTAAGATCTAATTTATACATTAAACACCCTGAACCTTTAGCTTTAATTAAAGCAGCAAAATCATCAATTTTTGGAAATATTAAATCTACTTTTTCTCCCAAATACCAATCCTTAGAAACAAAATTATTTACTCCATTGCCATTCTTAGGAAAACTTAAATCCAAAATAATACGGCGTTCACTAGGATTAGATTTTGGCACAGAGTTCAAAGGTGAAATAACCATTCCATCTGAAAAAGGACAATCACTAAATGGACCAATTATGGCTTCATGTAAAGCCTCCTTTTTGAAATATTTGACCATGTCTTTAGGAAAATTCTTTGCCCCTGAATGATTTTTAACAATTGGTGTTTGAAAAGAAAATAATTTAGAACTATCATCTTGATTCAATTCAATTGGGAAACCAAATTTCAATAAGTCACAGACTAATAAGTCATTATAACCCTGCAACATTCTTCTCATAAACTGAGTATCAATTTTTTCATTAACTGGAATTTTACAACCTGCATAATTGAATTTACCTGAAACGATAACTTCATTATGAATTTTAACCTTGTCAAGGGAAGACTGCGTCAAATTAACCTTTACTGAAGAACAAACCTCACATTTGGAAGAATGTTTACAAAAACAAGAAATACTATTCTTCTCATCTCTATGAGGGGGATTTAGACAAAAACTAGGAAGAAACAGATCAATTATTCCATTACCATGAAAATAACTATTGGACCAAAGACCATTTGATAGTCAACCAGATGCGTGAGGACATGCCGATGAACACTCTGGATGATCAAGCTCTTTTTTTATCTAATTGCCAACAAGAAGCACATATGTGTTTGGCAAATCTTGATTTTCCATTTTTTGTAGTAACAACATGAGAGGACTTAAAGGAGCATTTATTCCTCTGATATTTTGAACAAAACCAAATTTTTGTATCATCATGACCTCCAAAGTTTGATTGAAAAACATTTGTTTGAGAAGAGGAGTATCGAGGTCTCAACTGTAAGACTGGTTCAGATTGATTCTTGGTTCGAATCCTGTACCTGGACAAAACGGCTGTTTCAACATAAGTAAAATCATCACCCCAACTGCCTAATCCTAATTCTATTTCCCGCAAAATAGCTGCATAGAGGGATTTAATAACTGAAAATTCATAAGATGAATTGAGATACATCAATTTTTTAAGCAACAAAATTCTCCCTTCTTTCTCAACAGGATTAATTTTTGAATTAGATATTATCTCTAACTCCCCAGCTATAAAAAGATTAAATTCCAATTTGTCAAAAGTGATATTTCTACTAACAAAATCAAATCTTAAGTTTGAATGAGAATATTTTTGCTTGACTTTAACTGAATCTGAAGCTTTGGAAGTGATACCAGATTTATTTTTGTGTTTATGTTTTTTATGTTTTTTGTTCCTGGTAATATTGTCAAAATCCTGCACGTCAGAAGAGCCAGAACTGATTGAACGTTCTGAACTATTAGAAGAATCTGAATCTGAAGATGACGAATGAAGCACTACTCCTAAAGATTTGAGCTCTTTTCTTGCCTTATTTCTCAAATTAGGCATATCACGAAGAGTGTTAATGTTAAACTGAGTCGTACCTTTGGATCCAGATGTGTCAGCTTGCTCTGTTGTACCTTTCCTTCCCAGAACTGTCCCATGAAAACCACGAACCTCAGTAGAAGATCCTGATGAAATTAGTGGAATTTTCGTCTTTGGCCTAGCACCGCCGACAATACCCATATCCGAATTGGAAACATCCGAAACACCTGCAACCGTCGCTACGGATTTTTCTAGAGATTGTATGTATAATTCCCGTTCGTGAACTTGTCTGCGTAAAGCAAATAACTCCTCCTGTTCTTTCAAACGCTTTTCAGCAGTTGCCAAACTTTTAAGTTTATCGTTGAGAGCTTTTTTCTCAAGTTCAATTGGATCAAAATCACCGCTTTTATCCGGGTTCTTTGGCGGGGGAGTAAGAGTTAATTTGGAGGCGGTTGAAATTTTCGTAACATCTGTAGTAGGTGTTATAACATCTCTTCCCTCATGCAAAGCTTTATAGTCTGGGTTATCTTTAACCCTTTCTGATTTCCTTTCCTGAGGCATTGTTCAATTCAAACAAATAAAAAGTTACCTTCCTAATAAGAAGCAAGTCAAAAACAATATATAAATAACTGGTCCCTGCAACTTTCTAACTCATCGTGATATATGTAGACCGCTCCACAAACAAATGAAAACTTCTTTAGCACAAGACGGGCACAGTAAAACCCTGTGGTAACTAGATAAACAGACTAGCGAAAAAAGATCTGTATCAACCAAAATGTGTCTAAGAACTGTAAAGACCGCGAAAAGATGACTGAATTTATAACAACGCGTAGGAATACAACTAAATCAGTGACCCGAAAAATACAAACACCTAAAGAATGACCCAACAGATTAACCAATAAAAATTTCTGTATTATATCGGTAATTAATAGATTTTAGATAAATCGAAAATACTCTAAATAGCAAAAGGTATACCTTACTGATGGAGAACTATCAGGAAGTGGACACACTCCTAGGTCTTCTATAATGTCCTTCATAACTGTCAATGCTTCTACTGATTCCTGATGGGCAATATCCCTGTTAAGGCAATTGTCAAAATAGATGTTTACATTTTTGGAAAGTGTTAATCATTTTATATTCTAACACAACCCGTATTTTTCCCTATTGAACATAGAACAACCAAAAATACGTGTTCTTATGCAATAAAATCACAGGTTGACATTCTATATTTAGACATGTGTCGTTATCATAATAATCTGACGTTACCATTAATAATGTGACGTGCTGCAAATAAGTACGGAAACAAATCAGGCGCAATTTAGCTAAATATCAGGTACGGCAGCATTTATTTGTTGATGTCGTGTTTAAATCAAAATAATATATCCAAATTGGTGATTTTATCGCTTGATTTACTGTTTGCCGTTCGGATGCGCATCATAATAGCACTCGGGCTATGCCCTTGTGATGAAATTCCTCGCATCCAAAATCCAATCAGTGATGTTAATGAGCGATAAAATCACTATTTGGGATAACTTATTTCTTAATAAAATATTAACAAACAATTGCACAATTTTATGCTGTATTTAACAATCAAAATATTATACAGTCACTCTAAACAGAACAGAGACAGAATACCTTTTAATATATGAAACTAACTCCTCATGTTTATATATTTATAAACATCAAAGCAGCCCTTGCAAACGCCAAGTGTCACTGATATTATGTTTGCTCTTTGTAATTATGAAATACATAAAAAAATTAAAATGAGGTTTAAGAAGAAAACTGAGAGTGCAATAATACAATATCTTTGTACTTACTCCATCTCCTTTCTGTACACTTCTTTGGCAGCAGTGCTAGTCGATTCCTCTGCCAAACACTCAATCACTTCACCAGCACGTTTCTCCATCTTTTGCAAGTTTTTATCGCTTATGGTCTTCAAATTCAATGCTGACAGGACATTGTTCACTCTGACGGGTCCACCTAAGCTATCAATCATTGCTGAAAACATAATTCATTAGAAAATATAAACACGCAAATTAAATTCAACCACAACAAAAAATTATGACAAAAATTACAAGCTTTTTGGTTTCTTGCTAGCTAATTTCTTGTGTCATAAAATAATAAAAATGCAATACTGTTAGTTACGAAATGATCAAGGACGAAAAGAATATAAAGTGTACAAAATAATCAATCCCTTCAGCGTATCAAATACATCGTATACAAATAATAGTTTACAGATAATCATCAATGAATTAACAATAAAGAAACCAACTTACTCAGTGTTTAAGTTACATCAAAATTTCATTAATTGTTTAACAGTTAAAAACAATGCGAGTTTCATAAAATGGTGACGTGTGTTACTTACTAACTATGAAAATTCCATAGGTATCATAATGTAAAAAGTGACACATTGGTTATAAAGTACCAAAACTGAAGATATTCGCATAATTAATTTGTTTAACTGTTCCAAGTTTTGTGTTTACATCAAAACAGGGCATCCCCTTCCTTTTCACACGGTGTGTTTTCCCGTGGGCAACACGGTTTACATATCCGCAGTCAGAACACCTAACATAAAGGTAGCCACTTAGTCCCTGCTGTAGTTCGCCACATATATTATTTTCTATAAACGGCACAGGTCCATGTCGGCACGATTTACACAATCGTAGATTGGTGAGTAAAACGTCGAATTCCACAAGACGCCTACCATTTTTCCAGGTCTGACTGTTTTCCTTGTGTAATTCAGATGTTTGGTCTTTAATTTCATCAGCAAAATCGGTACCTATAACATGTTTCCACATTTTCTTTTCCGTTTACTCGAAAAGCGTCCATATTTGTCGCGTAAACTCATGACTCCGCTTACCAGAAGTTTACATGTCACGTTCTTTTCGGAAATTAACGGAAATTCCCGGCCGTAGCCGAATTCGAACACGTAAATAACCGTCATCGAACGAACTTTGCCGAAGGCATTAGGGTTGGTCTACCTTAATTACCATGATATACTGTCGTTTAATATATATTTTTTAGAGAAAAAGAACAATGAAGTGATTTGATATTAGATAGCTTTTCAATCAAGTGCGCATCTTGAATACCGCAACGCGTCGTAGGGGAGCGGGAACACTAGCTAGAAGACTATAAAAATGGTTCTTCGCTAATTAATGTTTTATAATTCTGTAGTTCTGTAGTCTGAATTCTGTCCATAAGTATCTATTCAAAAATAAATAAATTGACCAGGTTCGATGGGATACAAAAATATGTTACCCTTCTTATTTCGGGTGCGATGTTCGTGCGCTAAACTTTTCCGTAGGTTTCAAACTTTCACAAGAAATCACCAACAAATACTACATTATCATGCAAATCTGACAAAAATATAAAGAAAGGAAAACTGATTCACTATACGTTGAGCATTGGTTTGCTTGTAACCACAGTGTCTACTTTATCTAACTCCCTCGCTAACGAGAGAACACAGACTCGCGTTCGAGGAAAATGTAAATTATAAGAAAATAATATCATGCTTTCTAGTTTAAGCAATCAAACGTAGGCCTATACAGCACACTTTAAGCTCGTAATTTCAGATGTAACTTTCCGTCTCACAATTCAACAAAATGTCCAGAAATACCGGCAGTGATTTGATATTATTAAGAGTAAGTTTAAATTGGAGTGTTCAATAAGCGACAATAAGTGTGTTTTTTTTTGTTTTTTTTTTTGTAGACGCAAAGTGTAACATATCATTATTATGTTTATATGAGTCAAAGAGAAACACCGAGTGACGTTCTCAATCAGTTTAGCCTTCCTAAAATTTGAAAATATTTAGTGAAAAAAACAATAGTTCTAGCATATTTTTCGCGGCAGAAAAAATACCGCGTATTGTATATTTTGTAGCTAAAAGAGTAGGATTTACTGAAGTCTTGAATAACGAGATAATATGTAGGGAAATTATTTCTGAGAAATATATAAAATAGTTTAAAAACATAAAATCAAAACGAATGTTATATGTAATTAATGGAAAAAATATTGTACTGTTCGTCGCCCTATTCTAAAAATGGTGTATCTACAATTTCCTCTTTTTTGGGAAAAAGGGGTTAAAGGTTCAAGACGTTGTAACTTTTATTTAATAACTCCTAACAGTGTGGACTTCTGGATTGGTATTATAGATGTCAACATGTGATGAAAGCACTTTGTTATATACCTTTATAATTTTGCAGTAATTGTAAAAAATTAAAAAAAAAAATTTGGAGATAGACCAAAAAAATGTTTATTTTTAGATTAAAAAATTACTCTAAAAAATGAGTTTGCGGAGATATGACAAAGTAAGGCTAAAAATTGTAAATACTTTTTGAGTTAGCATTTTTTTAAGAGTAATAATTTTACTATAGAATATTAGTAGATTTTTACAATTCTAAAGAACATTTTCAGCCAGAGTGGTTGAACCGCTGTCACTGAATCACTTTATCTTCGTAAATTACTATGTCAAAGTGTAAATTCATTCACGTGATCTCCAACGTGGGCCTTTCTCGATAATAACAATATAAAATTGTGCCATAAAAAAGAAAAAACAAACATTTTACAAAATTTTTAAATCAATGAACTTGCTAAAACAAACTGACATATTTTGAACCATTATGAAAAATGAAATGAATTGTTACCATCTCTAATATTGTGATTAAATGATACAGATATAAATTATATTACCATTTTCAATTTCATTTTATTGGCAAATCGGCAAATAAACATTACCTTCGGCCATTAACAGAGTATCATGAAAAATATGGCCAAAAGTTAAATAGTTACAAAACATTACATCATACAATATATAACAAAAAGAGAACAAGAATGAAACTAATTAAGAAGCAGCTACCATCTTCAAGAGACTGTTGCCTCAACTTAAATGCATTATGAACATAGTGAGCACATTTAAGAATAAGTTTTTGTTATTTAGTGGACAATATACATGTAGTCGAAAATGTTTGTATAGTAGGCCATGAAATGTTTCCTAAATATTTGGTTCTTGTAACAGTATAAATTGGACAACATAAAAGGAAGTGGTATTCTGATTCAATAGAGTTATATATACATAGTTTACATTTGCCATCGTTTCTATCAATGTTAAAATGTTACCAATAATTCTTTTTAATTCAACACCATTAAAAGTCAATACCACATGCATTCAAAGTCTCAAGTATTGTTTGTGGTTTAATATCAACGTATGAAAAAATATCTGCTCAAGTTCTTAACAATCTTTTAAAAATTGCAAAATCGTCGTTTTCAAGATTTTACATCCAGTGAATTTTGCGATCTCCCATATTGGTTTTTTGTCGCACAACGTAGATACTGGACATTCCATGAACAGGCTAAATCAAACCGAGCCCGGCAACATTTTAGATCATGCCGTATTGTGCTTTAAGAATTCTGCTATTATCTAATAAATATAATCATTGATGACCCGGAGAACACTGAAACTCGCATGCAAACTTAAAATCTATGTTTTGACAAGACAGTGGTATTCCGATCCCATTGGAATGTTAAATATCTATTTATTTTGTGAATATTTTAAGACTTAAAACAATGATTTTATCTGAAACTGATGGCAAGTCAAAACTTCCCCACAGACTTGATGTTGTTGATATAAAATTCCATAGTTTTGTGGAAGTTCTGCTAACTGCAGTCACAAGTTCTAAGAGACAACATTTCTGTAAGGACAACGTCTGATAATGTAAAGTAAGTCTGACCTGAAATGGACAAAATATTATCATTAACAATTAAACAACAACAATGTTCGATACTCCAAATGGTTCCAAATAGTTCATACGAATATCCGAATATAGTTATCCCGAAACTATGTGATTGTGAAACTTTGAGAAATATATATAAAATAATGATAATACTATGAACAAATACTAATACAAACTATAAATTCACTTATAAAACGTATAAAAGCTAAAAATATATTACTTACATGCTTCAGAAATCATTTTTAACTGTTACTTTCCCTAGTTAGCTGGCTGATTAAGATACGATTGTTGTTGTTATCACTGGAGTTAGAACAATTATATTGTCAGGCCCCTTCAGGTCACATGACATATATTTTTTCAACTTGATTGGCTGGCACGAAAGATTAGCCTAAAAAGTGTTACATGTGGTTGGAGATACGACGAAAAAAGGCTAACAGCAAAGCTTTCCATTGGACATAGAACAAAATACAGACGCTATATCTACAAAAGTATGACGTAAATCTTCACAAGTTTTGTTTTGGAGATAGAACAAACTAATACTAAAATAAATGTGCAGTTATCTCATTTTTGGTAAAAATGGAGTTAGGAAATTTTTAGAATAAGGCGACGTGTTGTAGATTCATGTAATTAAGTGTGTTTAAAATTATATTTAAATGTTATCAAAAGTTTTATATTATTAATACATGTATTGAAGGTGTAATTTTTACAGTTAAGTTGCAAAATCTGGGTATACAAAATTATTTTAAATGTCATCAAGACAAATTTATCTCAACCCTTAAAATTATCTGTTTGAAGTTACATATGCCTAACCGCCCTCTGTCAATGCCGCAACTGGAATCATCCATAAAAAGCGCGAGGCATTTTTGTTACGTCATATATTTCGTCAATTGTTGTTGACGTTATAATTTTTTTTCGTCAGGAATCCATAAGCATTGTGATGTTGACACTAAAATTGATGGGCCGTTCTTGAATTATGGATTTGGAACATGCTGAATTATGATGTGTTTCATTTACATATTTCATTTGCTAACCCAGATAATTCCACAAATTGAACAATGTTTTAATAATGAGACAGATTATCAGTTTAAAAAATCTGGAGCATCAAAAGTGTAGGAGTCATGTCATTCAGGAGTTTTAAAGTAAAAAAAATGGGATCTACGGAACTGGATAGAAACTGGCAATGTAGGAAACTTCAGAATGCACATTTGCCGTGACGTTTATACAGTTCATAGGGATTCTGTTTAGCTTAAAAGTAAGTGCAATTTCTAGATCTAATCCATGTGACTCGGTGTTATTGTTGCTTATTTTTATTTTTTTTAAAGTTTTAGATCTACATCACACATTGCAACTAAATTGTTACATCTTGTAGATCCAGCTTTGCAAAATTATCATGAAACGACCCCAAGAACATCATGTATATTTTAAAAACATGACACGTGCTTTCTCCCGTTCATCTTCAAATGAAGAGTATTTCGACAATGGCTACGGAAAATAAACAACAGAGATTTACTATAGAGAAATCAAAATTTGCTTTCACAAGAAAAGTAGACACTTTAGAATAAAATCCTGAAAAATCTCGAGGGTGACTTTTTTTTAGTTTACAAAAACGTTTTATTTTTTATTCAACGTCGTTTTGTTATTTCATACCAGGCAAAAATTCATTTCCATTTTTAATGGGACAGACTATAGAAGCTTCCGGTGTATTCACTCCTGATAAATGCTAATATGTTAATGTACGAAAACTGTTATGAAACTGAACATCATTTTCATAACAATACAGGGCTCACTTTGTCTAAAGCTGAAATGTTGCTCATTGACAAGTTGCTAACAGAATTTTGCTAATTTGTAACCAATTTTGTTGTATAGAGTGCAAAATTAAAAATAAATAAGGTAAATTTGGCTACAGAAAAATTCTGGTCAGTGCAGGCCCTGTCATGTTTTTCCTTAATCTAGTCATCATCAACATTATCATCGTCATCATCGTCATCATCTAAATTATCTTTGACATCATCACTATTATCCATGATTATCATAATCAATCAGCAGGAGCAGCGGCGACAACACCATCATGATCATATTCATCTATGTGCACATGTGACATTTCATGATTTTGTTTAACGATTATAAGGGGCTACCTGTGTAATTTATGGTGGCTGATTGGTGCCATTCATCGATTTTGTTTGCTTTATTTCTGGAATATCTAGAACAATACTTAGGGAATGATGATAATAATAAAGATAAGGGTTTCACTTTTTATGATATATGTACTCAATCAGTATGATTATTTTTCTGTTTGCCGACGATATGGTCATATTTTGAAAGTCAATTGAAGAATTGCAATCGAATCTAAATATTTAAAGCTTTATTGTGATAAATGGGCCTAGATGGTCAACACTGATCAAACTAAAACAATGGTTTTTAGGAAGAGGGGAAGCATCCGAAAAAATGAAAAATGGTCATACGATAATACTTTATTAGAAACTGTTGATAATTTCAACTATTTGGGTGTAGTCTTTAATTATACGGGGTCTTTTCAACTTCATTATCAGTATGCTATAGGAAAAGCTATGAAATCCAAAAATGTTTAATATTAACAAATATGATGTGACCCCTTCCGTTTCACTCCAACTCTTTGATGCATTTGTTGCTTCAACATTAATTTATTCTTGTGGAATATGGGGTTTTAAAAAATCTAAGGATAAAGAAAGGATTCACTTGAAATTATGCAAGTCATTGTTAGGCGTAAAACACAGTACACGTACTGCAGCAGTTTATTCGGAGTTAGGCCGATAATCATATCCTCTTTATGTTCAAAGATATGTTCAAATAATAAGATTCTGGTTACCTATTATTCATTCCAATAATAATATCTTCACGTCTGCTTTTTATTTATCAATAAGTCCTATGATAATGGGTATATAACTCCTGGGCAGCTAAAGTTTCATTCCTATTTTAAATGAATATGGATTCACAGATGTATGGCTCAACCCATTGCAATACAGTCAAAAGAGTTTTGTTGAAAATATTCAAACGTAGATAAGTTGATTTTTTATACAAAAGGTAAATGCGGACATTCAGTCAAGTCCACTTTTGTCTAATCTGTATGTACATTTGATTGACAAATTTGAACCTGCATTTTATCTTGATAATTTATTCATTAAATCCTACAGACAAAATTAATCTCGTATTAGGTTATCTTCTCATAAATAAAAGATAGGGGCAGAGAGATACATGACCCTAATAGACATCTTCGTTCAGAAAGAAAATGTGAATTATGTAATATTCAAGAAATTGAGGATGAATTTCATTTTATTATCATTTGCAATTGTTATACTGCATTACGTAGGGAGTTCATTAAGCCATATTTTACAGAAGGCAGAGTATGCTTAAATTTTTGCAGCTTTTGAAGTCAAAAAATAAATCCGAATTAATTGGACTTGCTAAAATACATAATCTCTGCTACTAAGCGTCGATATGACCTAATAATATTACCATTTAAAAAACTATTTTTACCAGTATGTGTATGATAATTTTGCTCATTAAAAGAGGCAGTATGGTATTTATCATGTATTTTGAATCGTTGATTCACTACATGTTAAATATATGAAAGTCATTTTGCAACGTATTAATTAGGGCAATGCCAACTTTGTATTGTTTAAATATGGATTTAAGAACTTTCTCCATATATACTTTTGCTAAACAATGTTTGTTTTCAATATGATCGTACCATGACTTATGATTTATGTATTATGTTTTTTTGTATTATGACTATGTACAAATATGTATACGTCAATAAATTATATCTATCTATCTATCATGCTTTCGGCCCGCGACCCTGACAAGCGACAAGTCGAAAATTAACAAGTTATAATGGCCAGGGCGCGGAGAGAAAACACGCACATTAGCAGGGACGCGGGGCGACGTTTCATTTATTAAACTAATTATCTAATGAGCGCAACCCGCCTTTTCGCGCCCCTGCTAATGAGCCTGTTTTCGCTGAGCGCTCCCGCCTTTTAATTTTTGCATCTCGCCCCGCGCCACTGCGGGGCGACCATTTATTTATTATTTATTTGACTATTTTAAACTCGCATTAATTTTTAGTAAAAATGATATAATGATATATGTGAATATTATACCTCATTTGCATACACCCTTCTATATTATATATGACGTCATCCGGTCCATAAACCGCATACAGTCCGGGTGCGGTCAATAATTCTTATATGGACTGAATGACGTAATATTTAATCTTAAATTCGGGGTTTTTTGCCTGTTTAATTTAATTAACAAAAATTGAATGACAAAAGAAGAGCATGATTTTTTTTTGCTGTATCGCTTGAAAATAATAATTTCCGACTAAGGGTTTGAAAATATTTTACAACACTGAAACAATAAATTATTATTTGAAAGTAAATTATAGTAAAAATGTCAGCAACAAAAAGGGATGAAAGGATTTAGATTCTGTATATAATATAATGCCTTAGTTGCACTTCGGGCCCATATACCTTTCCTCAGTTCGACCCAATCAGTCCATAAACTTGCATATTTTGCCCTCAAATGCCTATGTATTATTTGTTAAATTAAAAAAACCTAAAGGATTCTTTAAACCACAATGTATAGTAAAAACGGTTTCAAAATTAATTCTTGGCTAGTAAAGCAACCCCCCGCCTCAAAAAAAGGGGGAAAAAAAGAAACTCTCATATCGTTGTGGGTTGGTTACGGAATAGAACCAGAGAACTATACAACACACCCCAGCCCACTGATGTGTGAAGCTTAACAAGTTATATCAATATATTCGTTAAGAATACCTGTGTTTATCCAAATGAATCTTAACGAAAGTTAATGAAGTGCCAGATTCAATATTGTTGGACAGTACCAAATATACAAACTGCTATATTTCCTTCAATAATCCAAAAAAGGAAAAATTCACAATTATACTAATGTAGATGGCGATTTGAGTACCTTTTTTATGTACCATGCTTTTACAATATTTTGACAATTCTATTTATTTTATTATTTATTCATCTATGTCACCTATGGAGGTGAATTAATTTTGTTTGTTATATTTTGTTAAAGCCGATGTTTTTAACAAAAAAAGATAACATATTTTTTTTCTGAATCAACCTGATTTTTTTATTTAACTTTTCTCCATATAGACGTGTTTTGACGGCTTTTTCCAGGGGCCTCAAACAGTGACAAAATACCCTATTAGGCCCCAAAAATGTTTTCGTTTGAGAAAATTTTTTAAAAGAAAGGGGACAATCTCCCTACCATCCTTTTTTTTCAAATTTTGGAAATTTTGTGCACTTGAAAAAATAAAGGGTACTTCTATTAAACACAAAATTCAATAACAAGGTTTCAATTTTTGGGAAAGTAACAAAAATTTTATTAACGTTTATTTAAATTTTTAATTTTCAATTATTCTTCAGATGAAAAAAAAAAGCAGGCAGACAGAGGAATTTAAACATTTTTTAGGGTTTTTTTGAGGGAGCGTTATAAAAACCCGGATGAAAACAAGTAAAATTTTTCTTAAAAAGCTTGCATGTGCTTTCAAATTGATAACGTCAAACCTTTTTTTAAGCAAACTCCGATTTTTAAAACCCCCCTTAGTTAAAAACCACTTTTTAAACCCTTTATTTAAAAGCTTCCTTAAAAAAAAATTTTTTGTCATTAAAGCCATGCATGTTTCTTTTTTGGAGGTCCTTATTTCCAGTTTGCTGTACTTTTTTAATTGACTTTTGCGGGAAAAATCATGTTCCGTTCCCCTTCCGTTCTAAATATGTTGTTTAAGTTTTGTTGGAGTATTTCTTTTCTTTTTTGTCATCCGATGAGTAGAAAAAATTTATTTTGGACTCCCCCCAGGCGGTTTATTTTTTTATTTTTTTTTTTTTTTTATGTACACCGATTTCTTCACCCGCCAAACTAAAATGAAGACGTAAAATTTATTTTAAAGAATGTAATTTATATAAAGTTTTTTAATTCTTGTACACTAAATAAGGAAATTAACCACCCTCCTAGAATAAAAGTGCCGCTCATGAAAAAACCAACAAAATGTTTTTGGGAAACCAGATGATCCGGGCAAGCCTGCGCATCCGCGCAGTCTGATCAGGATACATGCCGTTCGCTAGGGTTTTCTCTATTTTGAAAGGGGGTTGGGAAAAACGAACAGCATGGATCTTGATCAGACTGCGCGGATGCGCAGGCGGTCTTGTATCCATGCTGGGTCTGTTTGTTTTGTTCATGGCACGGCTCAAATGACCTTCCAATAAATGAAAACATGTAATTGCTAAAATTGTTTTAGTTAAAAGGATATAACATCAATAAAAAGTTTGTTCTTAGAAAGATTGGAATTGTACAAAGTATTTTTCAGACCACATGCATTTTGAAGACCATTAAGTGTTTTGAATTCCGTCCCTTCAGCTGTCCTTTTGATGTCTAGAAAAAATATAGTGTACCAAACTAAATTTATCAAACCCTCTTTATATAAGTTACGGCGCCATTTATTAGATTTATTGATTTAAAAAAAAAATGATTACAAAAAATACGAGAACCCTAATACCAATTTATTCAACTGTTTGACGACCACAACTAAAACTTATAATAGGGCAAATGAGTCATATTTTCTAGTTACTCAGGGATAGTACACACACTTTTCCCTGAATTTTGACGCTTTAAAATGTAGTTTTAAAGATACTGTATGCATAAAGGGGAATGAACAAACCAAATTTTTATTACACACTTTTTCTTCACCTAAGGAAACTGTAATGAACTTTTCACGGCCCGCCGGTTACCCCGGTTTTTTTTCTTTTGTTTTTTTATGTTTGAAACAGTTTTTCCCCTTCAAGTGAAAATTTTAATTTCATTTTTTTTTTCAATTATCACAGGGACAATAACTTATTGCACGAAAACTGTAGGGGCCCGAGAAATTTCCCAAAAATTAACAATCGAAAGGGGGAAAAAAATATTTTTTAAAAGCAAAATCGACCTAAGGGAGTAAACACTAACAAACAAAACATACAACACAATAACGGGGGGTCGCCCCACTTACAAAAAAACGTCATTTCCCTTTTTTGGGTTTGTTAAAATATATACAGATTAAGTTAAAGGGAGCATTATCTTTTCACCGGTACAAAGGGGCTTAGGGGCCAAAGGGCGGGTGGGAAAGTCAGGTAGGTAAATGGTGGGTGGGGAGGTAGTGGGTGGGTGGCGGGAAGGCAGGCAATTTTTTGTATTTAATGGGATTTCATGCTTTGTAGGCATCAGGTAGGAAAGAAAGCAGCCCGGGGCATGTAGTTTAAACGGGTAGGCAGTCAGATGGGTATTTAGGCGGGTAGGCAGTCAGGTAGGTAAGTCAGGCGGGTAGGAAGCCCAAAGAGTCAGATGGGAAAATAGTTTTCTGTACATCACGTAATTTGCTAAATTTGGACTTTGGGTCGATCAACGACATAAAAACCTTAAAGGGGACTCACACCATCTAATTTTAAAAGGGACTTATTTTGGGATTTTTTATTTTCTTTTTCAAAATTTTTCTACGTCTATATGGCAAAAATTAATACCTTTCAGGAATTCAAAATATCAGTTGAATACCTGAAAGATGACCCCAACATAAATTTTAGTGCATACTACTTCATATTTTGCTGCACAATCCATTAAAATGTAATTTGTTTCGGCACACTAAGTTGTCGTTTTGATGCGAAAAAATTAAAACCACTCAGGCCTACGGCCTTCGTGGTCAATTCCTACGCATTTCCAAAACTCCAAACCGGGTGTTAATACCCGATTATACACCTCTCAGGGCCGATGTTATTTCTTAAGTATACAGTAGCTAGTGATAGAAATGGTAAAGATTTGATTTACTGAAAATTTATGTTTATTCTAGCTTTGAATGTTTTAAAAAAATGTCTTTACAATATGTTATTTTTGTCATGGAAGTGATAGCAGAACGAGAACAATTTATTTTTTTATTTTATTTCAAATTGTTGGGTGACTTATAATGTTACATGTAAATTATTTTCCACTGTTTTTAACATTTTCGTTTAATTTTTTCCCACCCAATTTTTTTTAAAGCTGGGGGTTAAAACGCTAAAAAAACAAAAGTTTTCAAACATGCAGGGGGCCCGGGACAAAATTTAAACCCTTAAAAAAAGTTTTTAACTTTTTCATTTTTTTACTTTTAAATTATCTTTATAAAAAAGTAAAAATCAGAAAAATGAAGGTAAACATAAAATTTAGGTTAGAGTCGCCGTACCAGTACTAAACCAGTATTTCACAAATTTCCAAAAAAAACTTCTTTAAAAACAAAAAAATTACTCGGAAACTTATTTTTGTTACAAACTGGCCCCTTTAAAAACTAAAAATAAAAAAAAGAGTTTTAATGAATAGAGCAGGATCCCAATTTTCCCACGGAGTTTAGGCCCTTTAAACCAAACTTTATTTTTAAAGCAACGCTAACCAGTGCTCGACCAGGTGTTTTTAAACATAATATCCGAGCGGTTTTTTTTTTTTCACTTAAATGAACGCAATGATATCGTACGCAAATAAAGTATTGGTCGAGCAATGGGTTGGTCAGCACCAGTACGGTGACTCATCAGATGAAACGCGTTTTTAAAGTAGAACAATTATTCAATAAGACATTTTAATGTCCCTCTCACATAATAGTCAATTATTGTGTCCAAGGTCCTTTATCCAAAGTTTGGGTGGAAAAGGGCAACGAAGATGGATTGTGTTTTGGCCATTAAAATTAAAAAATGCGGAAAAAAATTGAATACATGTATTTGCCTACTTTAAAACACATCCTCTATCATTCTTGAACAGTATGTATATGGTATTTTTTAGGTCTCACCCTAAAAGCTAACTAAAGCATGTAATAGCAATCCAATGCTGAAAGTTGATGACTAAGTTTTTTCTCTCCCAATATCAAGTATAAGTCTACCGAAAATTAAGTGAATTATAGATTTTTAAAATTTAAAAAAGGGTTTTATTAAGTTTATTTAAAGGGAAATCGAAAGTTAAAAAATCCCAAAACCTTTTTAACCCATAGTGCCCAGTATGTTTTTTTAATTTTTATTTTTTAACTGGTTGCAGACTTTTTCCCAATAAAAATTGAAACCGAAAAAGACTATTTAATGTAAAAATTTTTTAAACATCGTTTCTTTTTTTCAAAGTTTAAACACTCGGGGTTTTTACATATAAATCACGTGATAGAAAAACTTTTATTTTAATTTTTAAATTACCTTTTAAAATGAATACATTATAAAAATTAAATTTTGAATTTTCATTCCACCTTCGGTTTTTGCCCAAATGTATTAAACATAATTAATATGGAATATATGACCGTTTTCACGACAAAACCAGAAAAAGTGGGTTTCGACCAGCAGGGAATCCGGGCCCAGCATGCGCTTTCCGCGCATTTCTGATCAACCCATGTTTTTGCTTAAAAAACCTTTAAAAAATTTGGGAGAAACCGATAGCGAACAGCATGGATCCTGATCAGACTGCGCGGATGCGCAGGCTGGTCTGGATCCATGCTGGTCTCAAACCCCATTATGTTTGTTTTGTCGTGACGCGGCTCATATAAATAATGTTTCTTAAAAGTCACAGTATATAAGTCGTAATCACATCTTGTTAAAGTGATTGCCTAGTATACGAGTGGTCAGTGGATAACTGTTTTCATAGTTTTTTTTTTTTAATTTTTTTAAGTATTTCAATAGAATTACAGAAATATAGAACAAACCAGCTAGTGGTACTCCCCATTGCGTTAAGCTACATGTATATTACAGAAACAAAAAAATGAAATCACATGCTAAAAGGTTTTTGCCGAAAATCTACAGTAATCTTATATTGTGTCTTTGCCCGTTAATCAGATGAAAAAATAAAAACCAATGCCCTATTAAGGCTGATTATGAATAATGGGCCGAGGAATTTCCCGGATTAGGAAAAAATTAAAAATGATGGGGGAAATCGGGAAAATTTCTTTCCGGTTTCCTGTTTCGAAAAAAAAATTCCCCCCTTCTTTTTTCCCCTCCTGATAAAAAATTTGGGTTTTCAAAATTTTTAATTAAAATTTATCTTTTTTAAAAAACGGTTCAAACATTAAAAACATATATCGTTTTTTTGTTTTTGTTCATGAAAATGAACTATAGAAAAAAAATTTTTTCTTTTTTAGTTTGTCCACCTCCCCCACCAATTTTTTGGGTTTTCAGAAGGGAAGAAGAAAAAATGTTTTTTCAAGCACGCAAGTTTTTAATCAAAACCCGAGGGAAATACTTCTTTTTTTATATAATTTATCAATTAAAAAAAACCAAATTTTGGGTTTTAAAATTAGGGCATTGTTAATTTTAAAACATAGCACCCGCAATAGTAAAAAACATTTTTTATTCTTTTTTTCTTATATGCATTATTAGTTCCAAACCCATAAAAAAATTTGAAGTTTGATCCCCTCAGCATTTGATTTAAAAATTTTTTTCTACTCTCTTTTCAGAATTCAAGGCACCTGATTAAATTCTACAGAAAAAGTGAGTTCAATATCTCTCTCCCCGCTTTTTGAAGAAAAAAAGACACCTCTAGCTGGGTTCTACGTAAATGCCAAAATTTTTAGTCGCCGAAAAAAAAAGAAGTCCCAAATTTTGTCTTTGAAGAGGGGGAACCCCGATAAAGTCTTTAAAAGACCTTTTTTAAACCCGGGAAGTGCAGATCAGCAAAATTTATCTATCAGTGAGGGGGCTTTGGAAAAACGGGTTTTTAAAAATATCTTGCAATCAGGGGGGGTAAAGGGTCATCGCCCAAAAGAACAATACATTTAATAAGTGTTTTAAGGTTTAAGGGTTAAAGGGCTTATCAAGTTTAGTTCTTTTTTGGGGTTTTCTTAAGAGATCTTTACCTCTGTTTTTTTTTTCACTTTGACGATATGTTTAAAACAGCAATTTTTTTTTGCATTTCCTTATTGAAATCACTAGTTTAAAAATTTTCTTAGGGGAAAAAACTAAATGAAGTTTTAAGGGGAGAAAAAGGGCTTGCTTAAATTGGAAGGTTTTTGATGAATGGACTCACCCTGGTAATAGCTGTTAGCGTAGAAAACAGCAAAAAACCCCACATCGGTGGTACGTGATAATTGTGTTATCCTAACACAACTCGCCCGGGGAAGCCGGAGTCGGAAATTTTCAAAACCCAAGTCAAATAAAAAAAAAAGTAAAATTTGGGTTAAATTTAATTTCAGTTTTCTACGCGGCAACTGGAAAAAAATCCCGAAAGGGAAAAATTTGACCGGGTCCAAACGATAGAAAAACTAAAGGGAGTAAAACACGGGAAACTTCAATAAAGTGGTTCGTGACCCCCGCCAGAGCAATGAAAGGGGATTCCACTCCTCCTCATGTATATGCTTCCCCTAGGGTAACAACTTTCCTATGGGAAAATTCAAAACATAAAATTTACACTAATATCATTGAATTTTTTATCAAGAACGTCAAAGAAACCCCCCGGAAAAGTTCAACCATCCGTAAAATGGGCCGCCAGTGAAATTCCAAAATTTACTTCAAAAGTCATAAATTTTGTAAAAATTTTTCGGGTCTTATAACATCATTACAAAAACTAGCTTACCAAACATTATTTAACGAAACAAGAAAAAACCCACGCTGGTTTTTTGATAAATTTGGTTGCTGATATATATCTAAAAGGGCAAAAGACATAAATTAAGTCTTCTCCCCGGGAAATTTACTGCAAAAAATAGAAAAAAAACTTTAAGGAAAAAATTTATAAAAAGTTTTCGTTTTCCACAAAAACAGTACAAAAATTTTGCCCCATATAATAAGTTCTCACAGTGTTCTGGGAAAAATGTAGAACTTGCCAATTTTCGGGGCCCATGTAAAAAATTTTGTGAATTTATAAGGGAAGGGATCGGGGCCCCCCTTGTGTGAAAATCAAATTATTGGATGCTTGAAAATTTTGAAACGAAAAAACACGCGACTAAAACTAGGACAGGTGACTTGTACATTCCGTTAACCCACCATTGTATAACATACAGGAAATGTTCATAGGGTGTTTAAAAGAAATCCCTTTTAAAAAGTAAAAATACTAAATTTATGTTTTACAAGATATTTTCATTGACAAGGACACCGTGCACAGGACCAGTTACAACGTTTGTTTTTAAAAAAAAATAAAAAACCCAAAATAAAACACTTTATATAACATTCACCTTTTCCAGCAGTTTTCGGAAATTAAATTTATTCTCCTCACAGATCTCAGTCATAATTTTAGAAATTCACTATTTTATGGGGTAGGGAGAAGGAGGGTGAGATAACCCGGATATTGTTTCCCGTTTACAGGTTACTTTTTCGTTTTGGGAAAATGGGTAATTTATGAGAAAATCTGGGGTGGAAAATTTTGCGCGAGAAAAAAACTTACAAAAATTTTGGGTGTTAAAGACTTTACGTTATTTCACAAATACTGGAAACTTTTTCAATTTTATCTCCGCTTTAAAAATCAAAGAAAAAGTTTAAAATTTAAGGGGGTTTGACTGTAAAAATTGACTGGGACTGCCGCCATGATTGTAAAGATTGAAAATTTGGGCTTGTTTCAACATTCAACTTTTTCAAAGTTACCCCTTTGGGCTTACCTGGGAGTACAATTTTAAAAAAACAAACACCGTCATTTGTTAATGTTCGTTGAAACTTTATCCCAAACTAGATTTAAAATTTATTGTTACTGTCACGTGACATGGGGAATATTGGGAAAGTGTGTTTTGGGCGAGAAAAGAAATGTCTGCAGAAAAATTTTCAGAACTTTATTACCGTGCCCGGAAAATCTGCCCAGTCAGTTACGTAAAATGAGAGGGATTACACCGGAAACAGAAAAATGACCGTGGGAAAAAAAATTTTTCGGATTTAAAAACTTTTCATGTGATTTCGACACGACGGAAATGGGGTTCGTTTGGGTTTTAGGCAAAAAAACAAAACCCAAATAAAGAATTAAAACAAAGGAAAAACCCTTGTTAAAATAAACTGAAAAAAAACTTAAAAATTTTAAATGAAAAAAAATTTAAAATTTGGGCACTTAACAAAAAACCCAAAAAGGGGGTTTTTTCTATGTTATACATGTTCTGTATAGTTTGGGCCCTTTAATTTACAAACATTATTTAAATTTTTAAAATTTTTTTAAATTTACAGTTGTTTATAAATTTAAAAAAATAAAAAAAATTTTTAAGAAAAAAATTGGGAAATTAAAAAATTTTTGGTTTTAAAATTTAAACCGGAAGTTAAAAAGGATAAGCCCGGGAAAAATTAAGGGAATTTGGAAAAATTTAAACAGGGAAAAAGGGTTTTTTTTTATAAGGGAAATTTTTTTGTTTTATTTTTTTTCATTTACAACCTAAGTATAAATAGAGTATTCTTATTGAATTATATAAAAAATTTTTTAAAATTTAAAAAAAAACTTTTTATTATTTAAAAAGAAATTCCACTTATAAATTTTTTCCCTATTTTTTTTTTATAGTTTAAAAAAAACTTATTAAAAGAAAATGAAATTTATGAACAATTTTAAATAGCTACCTCTAAAAAAATTTTCAAAGTCTATTGAATCTGGCTGTGTTATTTTTCAATTATTCACCATCATTACCCTCCTCCCCCAATTTTGTAGACAGGTGGAGGGAACTCTATTATGCATTTTTACAGAATTTTTGTCCCTTTTTTGACTTAGACCTTTTTTGCTTACGTTTGAAATACCACCTCAAATATTCATAAATCATTGACAAATGCCTTGTTTCTTTTCCCCAAATTATTCACCATTTTTCCGGGCCCCTGGGAGATCAGGAGGAGGTAACTCTATTAAGTATTTTGACAGAATTATGTCCCTTTTTTACTAAGAATTTACTGCTTAAGTTTGAAGTACCACCTTTTCCGACTTTAGAATTTTTGTTATGTTTGCGTACCACCTCAAAAAATTTTTCAAAGTCCATTGACATATGGCCTTTTTACTTTTGCAGACTTATTCACCATTCATGCCCCCCAAATGTAGACAAGAGGAGGTAAACTCTATTAAGCATTTTGACAGAATTATGTCCCTTTTTTTGACTTAGAATTTACTTAGAATTTATGCTTTAAAGTTTGCATATTACCTCAAATATTTTCAAGAAAACGTCCACTTGACAATATGGCTTTATTTCTTTGCACACTTTTCACCATCATTACCCCCAACATGTAGACAGGAGGAGGTAACTCTATCAAGCAATTTTGAACAGATTTATGTCCCCTTTTTTTGCACTTAGAATTTATGTTTAATTATTAATAAGTTTGAGTTTCCACCTTTTAAAAAATTTCCCCAAATCCTTGAAAATGGGTTTTTACTTTTTCCACTTATTATATCATGCCTTTAAACATGTAAAAAGGAAGACGTAACTCTATTAAAACATTTTTACAGAATTTTTTCCCTTTTACTTTGGGAATTTTTTTCTTAAGTTTTAGTTTCCACCTCAAATTTTTCTCAAAATTCCCCTTTAATTTTAGGGTTTGTTTCTTTTCACACTTATTCACCATCAAACCCTTAAACCCGCAGCCAGGAGGAGGGAACTCTATCAAGCATTTTTCAAAATTTTGCCCCTTTTTTGACTTAGAATATATGGGGTTTAAAAAAGGGATTGCACCTCAAATTTTTTTCAAAGTCCCTTTACATATGGGTTTTAAAAATTTTTAGGCATGTTCACCATTCACCATTTTGTTCCCCCAAACTGAAGACATGAGATGGTTTGAATGGTATAAGACAATTTTTTTAATTTTTTTTTCGGTTCCATGCTCTGGTTGCCTTGCCCCTTTTTTTCATGTTTCAAAATAGATGGGGTTTTTTATACCCATTTACCAGAATAGTCATTTATTCACAATTTAAAACTAAATTTTTAAGATGGAAATCAATTCCCTCCCAAATTAAAACAGACAATTTTTTTTTAAGATCCAAAAAATTTTTCTTGTTTCGGTTAGCCCATGAAAATTTAATTTTAATTTTTATTTTAAAAAAATTCCCCTTGTTTTTTAAAAAAATTTACAAAAAATCTTTATTTAAAACGCGCCAATTTAAACCAGTAAAATTAATTTAAAGGGTTTAACATAATTTGGGCCCCCTAGGGGAGAAATTTGGGGTTTTGTTGCACTAAGTGACTAAATTTCAAACAGGGTTTTTTGGTCGGGAGTGGTTTTTCTGTCAGTCAGTCTGAAAAAAAAACTGTGTTTCCCGTCAAAAAACTTAATAAAAGCGAAATTTTCTTTTTGAACTTCAAATTTGTGATGGATGTTTTTAAAACCTAAAACATAAAATTTTAATTTTTTACATAAAAGGGGTTGGGGACTTTAAAAGAGTTATATACAAAAAATAGTCAAGATATTATTTTGAAAATTTAAAATTTAAAAAACGTATTTTTATGGGTTTTTTAGATCGATTTGTTGTTTAAAAAACGTTTAAACGCTTTAATTTTTTTGGAATTTTTTTTACAATTTGGGAAAAATTTTTTCTAAAAAGGGGGCAAATTTATCTGAAATTTTTTTCACAAAAATTTGGGTCTAAAAACAATTTAAAGGTACAAATTTTTCTGGAAAAAAAATATTTTCAGTTCCCTCATTTCAAAAAAAAACAGTGGTCCCTTTTAATTTTTTATTTAAAAATTTTTTAAAAAATTTCTTTTTTTTATATTTAAAAGGATCTATGAATTTAGAAATTTTATAAAAAATGTCTTTTCCTTATTCCGACATGTATAACAAGGTTCAAACTCCAACATTTTTTATTTTAAGAGAAAATTTCTTCCTTTTAAATTTAGAATTTTTTTTTAAATTTCTTTTTATCACTTTTGTTTCTGAAAGGGAAAAGACTCCCGAATTTTTGCCCTTTTTTTTAGAGCATAAATGTATTATAACATCTATTTTAACCCTGGTGTCATGCAAAATTATGTGATTAAATATATTTAAAAATATAAATGATTTCTTATTTCCTATACAAAAAAAAGTGTTTGTATCATAATTATTTTTTCAATTTTTCTTTTCCCTTTTCAAAATGTAAATTAACCAAAAAAAATAAAATCCATCAACGGGTACAGATGGTAAAGTTTTAGAGTGCCAATTTTTGGCCCCCCCTTTTGTGACGGGCATTTTGATAACCCCTTTTCCTCGGCCGCCTTTTATCCCTTTATTTTTTGGGCGCAGTAACTCAAAAGTATTTTGACCGGGAAAACATGGGAAAATTTAACCCTGAAATTTATCAGCATGTTTAGTTGTGCCTTGGATTTCTTTTTTCCCGGAAAATTTTAGTATCTTTTTGAGTTTTTTGCCCTTGACTTAAATTAAAAAAGTGCAAAATCAACTTTTGTCGCATGTAAAAAGAAGTTTTACCCAGGAGTCATGAAACTTTTAAAGGGGTTTTTGATCAGCATGATTGTTGTAACTTTTATTATTTTCGGGCCCGGGTTTTTAGTAAAAGTTTTTGCCCTTATTAAGTAAAAAATTTTTTTAATTTTTTATCTTGTTTTCTAGGGGGACATTTCTAGTAATTTTATATTTTTTTCTAATTTTTGCATTCCCCAAACCAGTTTCATTGATGATTATAAAGGGAAAATATTTGATTTTATTTCAACTTTCGGGAATTGGGTTGACGAAAAATTCAAAAGATTAAATAGAGGGTATTGAATAATTGTAGGTTTAAAACTAAATTTTTTAACCAGTAGAATTTAAAAATTTTATTATGCAAAACCCCCTGGCGAGCATTTAAATTGTTTTATTTAACAGTTCAAATTTTGTTTGAATCTACCCCGAATATATAATATTCAAATTTTTCGCATATTTTTAAAATAAGGGAAATTTTTAAAATGTTAAAAAAGTTTTTAAATTTTTTTTGAGGGGGCCCTTTGGTTTTAACACTTAAAAAACGGTTTTTAAAGTTTATGTTAAAATTAAGGGGGGGGGGCAAATGACATCATGTCAAAGTTTTTATTTCACATAGTGTTTTAATATCCTTTTTTTTATTTAAAAGGCTTTATTTCAAATCCCGCGCTGTTTTTGTAATAATTAATTTTTTTTCAAAGAAAACAACGGTCGCCCCAAAACCCCCAAAATTTTTTATGTGATGGGTTTTTCAGTTTTTTTTAGACTACCCAAAAACTTTTTTTTTAATTTCAATTTCAAAAAAGGTCAGTAATCTTTCTTGAAAATCTCCCGGTTCGTTTTTTAACTCTAAGTCACCTGGCCGGGAACAAATTTTATCCCCCTGTGACCAATGCAGACCACCGAAACTGCTGGGGATAAATATTTAAATATTTTTATGTTTCCCAAAATGGTGGAAAGGTTTCCCTCTAGACAGAAAAGATTGACAATCTATTTTTAGGGTTTTTTCAAAAAAACATTTGGATTTGGGTTTGCTTGAAAATTGACAGGAAAAAAAACCAAAATTCAAAACACCTTTAAAATTTTTATATTATACTATTAAATTGGGTAATCCTACTACCCTGATCTTAAAATTTTTGACTTCTTGCTTTCCTTTTTTTTCAGGTATCGCTATTTAAAAAACCCACAAGACAAAAGAGGGGCAATCACAACTGTTTGGCTTTTTATTTATCAATCTCCGGAAAGATTATCAGTGGGGTGTTCTGAAAGGGCAAAGATGTTTAAAGGGCTTCAATAGTTCGAATTATGATTTCCCCAAACCTTATTAAAGGCTGTATGGGGGACAGAGTGGGTTAAATTTGTGATTAAAAAGCAGGATAAAAACCCCCCCTCATTACTTGCCCAAAGCATTTTAATAAAAATTTTGGTTTCCCGGCCTTTAAGGAAAAATAAAAGGAAATTTTGTTGCATCCCAAACAGAATCTGGCATCTGTTTTAACAATTAGAATTTGGGAAATTTAAAAAACCCCAAATTTTCACCAAAACCACTGTCAAATATTTCAGTTTCCTTTTAAATTTTTCTTTTTTTTGTAAAAAGATCATTGAAAAAATTTGATTTAAATTTGATATTTCAGGGACATGTATAAAACTGTTTTTGCAATTTTAAACTGATATTAAATATCAAGAATTGTGAAAAGATTGGTTATAAAAGGCCCCTTTTCGCTTTGGGAATTTATCAGTTTTTTTTCATTTTTTAATACTTTTTAAAAGAAAAAATTTTAAAACGTTTACAGTTTTTTCCAAAAAAAAACCCTTTTTGCCAATTATACATAAAATTTTTTCTTATGGTATTTTTTTTTAAAGTTTTTGGGGATTTGTTAAAATAACTTTAAAATTAAAATTAGTTTGGGAAATCAAAAAACTACTTTTTACAATTTCCACCTAAAAGGGGAAAGGGCAAGGGTTTGAATAAAAATTTATTTCAAAAAAGAATGCTATAAAATAATAAGGGTCTGCAAATTTTTCTGCCCCCAAATAAAAATTTATTAAACAAATGATAAAAAAAAATTTTAAATCGCTAAATCACCGTTTCTACAAACCCAGTAAGCGGGGCCAGTTTGTGTTTTTGGCCGTTTTAAAAAAGGTGCGCGTGATGTCTTTTCCCCACATTTTTTAATTTTATGAAAAAAATCTAGTTGTCGAAAGGAAAAAATTTTTAATAAAAATTTAAGTTTTGGACAGACAATTTAATTTTTCAAAGGTGTAGAGGAAAATTTTTAGGGGTTAAAAAATACGAAACAATATAAAAAAAAATAAAATAGTAATAATAAAAAAGAAACGTACGGGGTAGCCAAAAGTTCTAGCCGTAAGTGAAAACAAAGAACAACTACCAGGAAAGCAAATGTACGTATTGTTAGCCTACCCGGGATTTTTTAAAATTAAAATGGAAACGAACGTTATAAAATTTTTATTTTCATTGGGTTATTTATTTGTTGTTTAAATTTTATAATTATTTAAAACATTTTTTTATTTAAGCACAAAGGACGGGAAAAAAAATTTTGGAGGGAAAAATAAAAAAAAAGAACATTGAAAGAAAAAAAAAAAGGGTAAATACCCAAAAATAATTAAAAAAATTTTTAAAATGTTTTGATAAATATCGAAAATAAAAAAACCCCAGTCAATCAATTAATTTAAACCTTAAAATTTAAAAAAAAACCAGGGACTGACAATAGAATTTTAGAATGCCTTTCACCCCGGGAAAAGCAACTTTTCCCTTTATGGGCAAACTTCTATACAAAAAAAACCCCTTTTGGGAATTTTCGCAATTTTCAAAGCCCAACAAAAAATCATTTTTAGTGTTTTTTTTTTTTTTCATAAAAAGGTTTGTCGAAAAATTAAAAATTAATGAAACAAAAAAAGGGTTATTTTCAAAATTTTGTTTAAAATTTTTTTCCAAATTTGGGGTAAAAAAGAAAGGGTATTTTTTTTGCCTCTTGCGATGACAAAAGGGTAATTTTAAAAGCGATCAAGGCGATTAATCTCTAAAAAGTTAACATCCAAAAAATTTATGCGTTTCTTGGGTTAAAACCTCGCTCAAATAAAAATATGCATTTTCACTTTTATTTAAAATTTTAAAAATTTTCCCCTACGGGGTAGCCCAAAAAGCGGCCTTTCCCAGCGTACCCTTTACTCACTACGGCCCAAAACTTTGGGTGCCGTACGGGCCCCTCGATAGCCACTTCCTTATAAACCTACTAAAAGTTTTTTTAATTTGTACAATAATTAATTTTTTGGGAGTTTTATTTTTGACTTTTAAATTTAAAGGTGTAACATATGTTTTAAAATTTCACCCTTTCAAAAATCAGCAACTCTTTTGAAAAGTAAATTTTCTTCTT
>NW_026865753.1:0-29609 GCF_026571515.1 Ruditapes philippinarum
AAAGGACTAAAAGGAGGTTTTTAAATTCCTAGGAAAATCCAAAAATTGTAATATAAGTGTTACTGGTATCAGGTATTTGAAAGTTGCCCCCCAAGTATATTATAAGAATCTTACACAGCCTGCCAGTACAGACCAGAATATCTAGCTGAAGAGTATTTGTTTACAGCGGTAACGAGGCTCTGCCATCTCAGTTTACGCTAGACAGCCTGTTTGATTCTTTTCTTGCATATTACAAATTAATGATACTAGGAAAAGAAATTATGTAACTAATATTTTCATTTAGAATTTTTTTCTCATAGTAGCGAATGAATTTACAATTTCATTCATAACCGTACAATGGCGTCATCTTAAGAACGCAATTAATATAATGCGCGTGGGAATGATGTCATCTAAAACATGCTTCTTAGCTTACATGTAGGGTGTAAGACAGGTTTTTCTAGCACCAGTGTAAGCAGTAAATTATCCTGTCAGATATGCAAGAAAATACAGTACAACCTCTGAAGAGTGGCCCTCTTTAAAGCAATCACCTCTTTACAACAGTATCAATTTTTCACAAAAAGTGTTAAACTTCACAATAAAATTAACCTCTGTAGAGCAAAACCTCTCAGCAACAACCAAACATCTTTGTCTACCAAAGGGTGTTGCTCTACATAGGTTTATGCTGTATTTGCAAATATTGGATTCTTTATTTGTTTGTTTGTTTAATTGGGTTTTACGTCACACCGATACAATATAGGTCAAATTGCGACGTTCCAGCTTTACTGTAGGAGGAAGACCTCAGGTGCCCTTCCCTGCATTATTTCAGGCATGAACGGGCACCTGAGTAGAACCACCAACATTACGTGAGCTTGCTGTATAGCTTCCTAGCATGAAAGAATCCAAAGTCCCTTTAGGCAGTGTTCGAAATTAGCAGTAGTCCGATAGCCCCTGACTACTAAATTTCTCCTGGGGCTACCAACTTTTCACAGTAACAAGCCCGACCAGGCTACTGTATTTTCAGAGGCAATATCAACAACTGTTTTGAACAAATGAATCGTGCTAGTGAAATGTCTTTTGGGCTAGTGAATATTCCAATCTGGTAGTCCGACCAGCCTAGTCGATTCAAATCCTAATTTATTACACTGTTTAGGGATTCGAACCCACAGAGGTGCGGGGCAAGTGGTTTGAAGTCAGAATGCATTTAATCATGTTTTAAGTGTTACCCTTATTTGACCTATATGAAAACATTGTAGAAAAAGTTGTAATGCCATCCACAGAGATCAAAAATTCCACTTGTACCCTCGTAATTACGAGTACAATTTAAGAGATCTTGATTTTGCGAGGACTGGTGGAAAATGTTGCTGAACATTGGATTTAGAAGCTACTTGTCTTACAGGATGAGTGACTCTGAAAATGTTGTTCAATGCCTGAATCCAGTGATCAGAATAATTTTATAAGTACTTACTGACATACACTCAGCCACATATCGTCGTTTTCGCTTGTTTTTTTTTTCGTAGATTGGCTATGATCTTCTCACCCTCCATCTTTTTCACTTCACAACTCTCGTAGAAAGCATTTACGTCTCTTTCTATAGATTTTTATAAAAGTTAAAACAAGTGATAAATTTTGATTTTAAAATCTTGTCATTTTGAAGTATTTTGAGCCGCAAAATAAACTTACATGTAAATTGGGAAAATGAATCAGAAAAACTGGCACTTGTGAATTTTGTAGAGGAAGAGAAAGAGGCTGTGAAATAATGAATAATATTCCAGTTGCTAAATAGATCACCAGTTTGAATCCTCATGAAGCCAAACAAATCAGCTCAATAAAGTCTAAAAACATCTGCTAAACAATAGAGATCTATGTTCAAATCTGTAATGAGTGGACTGGAACACATTGTATATTCAATAACTATCTATATATATAAATCTTTGACAAACTCAAGATCAATCAAACCAGCCATTTTTTAGAAATAGTTAAGAAATAGTCCCGCTAAGTTTACAGTCTTGTGATTTGTTCTAATTATCCCACTTAATGAGTAAGTAACAGTATACCTTTGAGATGTAGCTTTCTCTGGTCTCTTCTACCATTTCTGGCAAGCGTCCAAGCCTTATTAGCCACGCTTTTTGGGTCCGTCTTTGCCAGAACCCCAGGCATCTCGTCAGTATGTTATTGACAAGGGCAGGAAACCCTTTAAAATTCAACAAAGATCATTATCTTACTAAAAAAGAGTTAACCCTTAGCCTGCTGGTGGCAACTGAAGGTCACCTCAACAATGATGACTCATGATATGTTAACTTAAATTACTTTTTTCGCTTAGTGTGGCTGTAACAGTTTCATGAATGTCTGACATCATTTTTATGAACATCATTTCCAGCTTCAATGAAAATTGTTGAAAATTACTGTTTTTTACTTATAAGATAAAAGAACAAAAAGAAATTTTTTTCTGAATATGCTTATAATATATAATATACAGTCTTCGAAATAAACATTTTGAAGTTGAATAACTTGCCATTTTGGCCATTCTAAGGGACCCAGCAGTGTTGGGATAGTGTAAAAAAGTAATTCTAGAAAAAAAAAATGAGCCGTGTCACGACAAAACCAACTTAATGGATTTGCGACCAGCATGGATCCTGACCAGCCTGCGCTTCCGCTAAGGCTCCCACGTTTACAATTTTTTGTAAACGTTTACACGATTGCTAAGAACCGAAACGAAACCGTTTAAACGGTGGTACCTCTACTACTATACACACCATGTATTTAAGTCGCCAAATGATGTCTTTCTTTCTATATTTTATACATGTACAAATAAAGAATGTGCAGGGCTAATCACGATTGAGTCAGCACACATTTTCTGCATTGTAACCCCATTTTTTACCAAAAATGTACTATGTCACGAGCAATTCTGCACCTTAATGTTGTGTGGAGGGTTGTAAACACATATTTTCCGTTTGTTTACTTTGAAATAAACCACTAGAATTGCTAAAATCCATGATTCAGGCAAAAATCCATGATAACAGGCAATGATTAAGAAATTTTGTAAGACAATATGGGCATTTCGATTAAACGGTAAACAATATCGTAAACGTTTATGAATGAAAATCGAAACGAACCCGTTTAAACGTGTAATCGTGGGGGCCTTAGCTTCCGCACAGTCTGATCAGGATCCATGCTGTTTGCTATCAGTTTCTCTACTTGTTATAGGGTCTATAAGCGAACAGCATGGATCCTGATCAGTCTGCGCGGATGCGCAGGCTGGTCTGGATCCATGCTGGTCGCAATACCATTATGTTGGTTTTGTCATGACACGGCTCAAATATACTGTATAGTTATATATATATGCAGTATATATCTTTTTCTAGTTTTTTCCTAATCTTCAGGTAAAAAAAGAAACAAAAGGAAATCCAAGATAAGTCTTTAATGTGTCATATCTTATTAATTCTCATTCCCTGCTATACATGTTTCTATTTCATGTTCTGATATTTCATGGTCATCTTTATCCTACAAATCAGAACAATGAAAATGAAACAAAGTTCAGGTACCCAATAAATTAATCGCTTTTTGTGTCTTACAAAAGGAATCCCAGAAAACGTAGTGAAATGGCAACAAGTGCTTGAATGTTCAACATCACTATAATTTCGCAATCGTAAATTTTACTTGCCATTCAGACGAGTAGAATTATGGAAATTTCAGTCACATAAATTTTCATTTTACTTGCCAGGGCGACACAAATTTTGATTTTACTAGCAAGTGAGATCGGGCAAGTGCTAATGACTAAGACTATTCTTATTTTAATGTCTCACGAAGTGTGACTGACATAAAATATTCCATTTTCTGACTCCTTAATCAATGTGATGTTTAGCATAAAATTTCACTCAAACATTGCTACCTTTCCCTGTGACTTAAATCTACATTAATTTGACATCACTAATTTGACGTCACTTCCCCTATAGATCAACATAATAAAGTCATTTCAAAAGAAATTTAACTGCATACAACCAGAGTTAAAAACATCAACACAAACTTGTGAATTTCATGACCTGCCCCCCCCCCCCCCCCTTTAAACTAGAAGAATGCCAAATTCTTCTGGAATATAGATCTATTTCATGTACATTTTAATACCACTTGAACATCTTTTCAGTTTAAAAAATCTTTTAAAGATTCGATAGCAGATTTGAAATTGAATCATGCAATGCAATGCAACAGTGCCAACACCATGATATCGTGACTGTTAGCTATACTGCTAAATCAGATAAACACGTTAGCTTGCATTATTGTCATGTGTCTACTGTATACTAGATCTATTAATTACTATTAAATCAAAAGAAAGAGCAAGTAAAATCTATATTATTTACCTGATTTAACTCAAAAGAAATAAAACGTCACCCGTCCCACCCATCAACTAAAAGAAAAGTAGCGCGATCATAAGTATGACGTCATGTGCGTCATTCTTAAAGTATGTACGTCATGCGCGTTTTGCAAGTGCGGCTTTGACTTTTTGGCGGTAAATTGACGGGCCGCTTACGAAACTGAAAAAAGAATATCATTGCAAAACAAAACGCCATTTATTGTAAGTTATTCGCGGACATTTTGTTGTTTATTTTAAACGAATTAGTTTACAAAAATTTTAAGTGTATTAAGTATATGAACTATTTTTCTTTAGCAATACCACATGAAGTTTTGATCTCTTTTTTTTAATATGAGAAGATACATTTTCGGACAGCGAAAATTTCGGATATACTTTTTTTTTAATTATTACATTTAACTACGATATAACAAAGGGATATAACAATTAAAATATAAATAAATAGATCAGATACCGGGGTCTTAACCAATAGTATATTATTCAGTAATAGTAGGCTCATTCCGTATTTGTTGTACATTAATTAGTCATTATTGTATAAAATATAGGTAGACAGACGTTTCACTATTGAGACGGTTCACACCAAGACGGTTCACACCAAGACGTTTCACTCCCAAATGGGAGTGAAACGTCTTGAAGATGTTTCACTCCCTTTTTATACCAAAATTATTTTGATACTTACGATATACTAAAAAGACCTTAAATATTGAATTGAACTAAAATTGACCGTAAAATTTAATAAAAATAAAGGGGGATTTCACTTTTTGTCAATGACTTAAAACTCAGTACTTAAAGTTCTATCATTTCAGTTATCTTATCTTTATTGTTGTTTTGAAATAAGGTGTTTTTTCTATTCTTTGATCCATATGTGCAATTATCACATTATTTCACTTAAAAAAAAATATTTTGATTAAAATAACACTTTAATATACAGGCACAGGCTAAAACGCAGACGCTTATGCAGACAATATAGGATATATAGTAAAACGCAGACAATATAGATATAGAGTGTATTCACAAAACGCAGACAATATAGAATAAGAAGGGGTAAATTACACCCTTCAAAGCTGTTTAGATTTGTAGTTTTTAAGATCAAAATTGTCAGATATTAGAGATTTATAGGTATTGATATAAAAATAAATAAGAATTTTAAAGAAATAGAAATATATTTTATGATTTTTTGGTAAGAAATAATAAATAGTGATATAAAAGGTGTTGTTTTTGTCTTTTTTGACATTCTATGCTTGATTTGAATAAACTTTTATTATTTCAAGTTAAATGTCTAATATAAGTTTTGTAAACTTTAATGGGGAGAATTTTAATTGGGACAATAAAGTAAATTTCAAAATAAATTTAAAAGAACAGAACATATTTTATTTGATTTTTTATACTTAGTCCATCTACAAAGTAATCACCAAATAGTTAAAGAAAAACAATGTTATAAAGCATTTAAATTATTACACAAAAACCACAAAAAAACAATGTGATGTAAAAAATATAAATATAAATGTAATTAAAAAAACACTTGTTTATCATATCATATCACTAAATATCTATATTGTCTGCGTTTCTTTAATGTTAATAAAAAGAAAAACACGTCTGCAAAATTCATTTTACTATATAATCTATATTGTTTGCGTTTCTTTGCAATTACTTTATACTCTATATCGTCTGCGGGTTATATCTCTTTAATTAACAGTGCAGAACATGTAGTAAAATGCAGACGATATAGAGTATATAGTAATTGCAAAGAAACGCAGACAATATAGATATATAGTGAAATGAATTTTGCAGACATGGCCTAATTATGTCATGCTTCATGATTGCATAAAGTTGTTGATGATTGTTTGAAAATTGATTAGATTAGTGTCACTTCACATGTGCATTAATTAATTGCCTATAGCCAAAGGGATTAGAGTTACCCCCACAGTTTTGTCCCTGTTGATAAGGAAAGTGTGACCACATCCTGTGTATTAGTATATTGCCACTTAATTTAAATGTGTGTGTCTCTTTGTTTCTGCAGAGAACACATAATTTGATACAAATTATGTTAAAAAAAGTATGATTATTGAATACTTCCAACCACTTTAAGTAAATATATCCTAATTTACAGTAGCATATGAAAAAAGTCTTTCTAGTAAAACGCAGACACTATAGATATAATAGAGAAAACAATAAATTCATTTTGTTAAAAGTAAAAACAGTAAATGCAGACACTATAGATATGGTAACTTATAGTAAAATGCAGACACTATAGATATATAGTAAATGCAGACAAAATGAAACATATAGGTAAAACACAGACACTATAGATATAATAGAGAACATATTTGTTTAAGATTAAATTCATTTTGTAAAATGCAGACACTATAGATATATAGTACAACTTTTGATAAATGCAGACAATATGAAACATATAGTAAAACGCAGACAATATAGATATATAGTAAAATGCAGACACTATAGATATAATAGAGAACATAGAACATATTTGTTTAAGATTAAATTCATTTTGTAAAATTCAGACACTATAGATATATAGTACAACTTTTGATAAAATGCAGACAATATGAAACATATAGTAAACGCAGACAATATAGAAATATAGTAAATGCAGACAATATGAAACAAATAGTAAAATGCAGACACTATAGATAAAAATAGAGAACATATTTGTTTAAAATTAAATTCATTTTTGTAAAATGCAGACACTATAGATAATATAGTACAACTTTTGATAAATGCAGACAATATTTAGCATATAGTAAACGCAGACAATAGATATATAGTAAATGCAGACAATATGGAAAATTATAGTAAAATGCAGACACTATAGATATAATAGAAACATATTTGTTTAAGATTAAATTCATTTTTGTAAAATGCAGACACTATAGATATATAGTACAACTTTTGATAAATGCAGACAATATGAAACAGTATAGTAAAACGCAGACAATCTATAGATATATAGTAAAATGCAGACACTATAGATATATAGTACAACTTTGATAAATGCAGACAATATGTAGCATATAGTAAAACGCAGACAATATAGATATATAGTAAAATGCAGACAATATGAAACATATATAAAACGAAGACAATATAGATATATAGTTTAAAATGCAGACACTATAGATATATAGTTTCAAACTTTTGATAAATTGCAGGACAATATGAAACATATAGTAAACGCAGACAATATAGATATATAGTAAAATGCAGACACTATAGATATATAGTACAGTATAGTAGGAGACAGCCAAAAAGCATTAGCCATTAATATATTACTTTCTTGTCCATTTCTTTTATGTTTACAAATTATGCAAGCTAGTATTAAATAGTTTATTTCAAATAAATTTAATTAAAATCTAACATAGAATAAAAAAAACTTTCTTATATCACTATTTATATATTTATTGTTGATATTATGGATACTGATAAAACATTTAAATAAAAACATTTCTTAATCTCTAATTAAAATGTTATTTTTTTACCGAATAATAATTCTTATAAATTCTCTTATTTATTGATAAAGGGTTAATCTGAAAAAAAAAAAGTGGGTGACAAGCAGTTAAGAGTCTAATTACACCTTCTATATATTTCTTATATTCTGTGTTTGAAACACTCTATATCTATATTGTCTGCGTTTTTACTATATATTCTATTTGTTCTGCATAAGCGTCTGCGTTTTTAGACCGGCCCTAATATACATCAGTGTTTTTTTTCAGTTTTGGGGGAAGGGGGTCAGTGCCCAATGGGTGGGGAAAATAGCGCGTAAATACCAAAAGGGGAATTTTCAGTTTTATTAACATTCAATAAAAAGAGTAAAAAAAAAATGATTTTTTTTCAATCCTATAAAATGAAATAAAACAACTAACAACTTTATTAACTGAGTGACTTCAATTTGATTCAGTGTAATTTCAATCCCCTACTGTTATTATCAAACTCATTGATGACAGCATTCAGGTCATCAATGTTTAGGTGTCCATCATAATTGCATATTCTAATCAGGTTGTCAAGACTGTTTTGTCCCAGTCTATTTATGGGAGGATTGCACAGTAGATTCATTAAACTCATTTTTTTTGCACTGGCAGACAAATTATTTAGTGAATTGATTGGGATATTTAAATTTATCATATTTATATCATAGATATATTACTAAACAAAATACGCTGAGAAAAAAAAATCGAGCGTACCTCGACTGACTTGCATTGGTCTGATTTGAGAGATTTTTCTTTTGAACCTAGCACATTCAGTGCCTGCTGCTTAAAAAAACATCGATACGTTTGTTCTTTGCTGAGAATTGTTTATTTATTATCTTTCGGTAACACCGACTATTGTGTGACATTTTAAACCAGTGCCAATAAAAGTATACAGTAAATGCGATAGTCGTAAAAGACGTAAAGATACAGTGGAAATTCGACCCATCGGTAGTTTACAGTAATCTCTTTGTCATAGCGTGTTTTTCTTTCATATTATAATAATCTGTTTTTTTTATACTTGACAAGTAGGCGAGTGTTTATTTTTGAACATTTGCATGTATTTTCTCATAAAAGCCAACGGTAAATAATAAAGTCAATAACCGATTGTCGCGTTACCGTATTGTCTTACAGCCGCGGTAAATCGAACGAAATATGTCGCAAAGCAAGCGTAAATTAAACATCCCTGATAATGATTGAATGCACACGCAGTGTTCATGAATTTGCTATGTGAATCAACATTATTAAATTGGCATACTTTACTTATGGTTTGTGTGTTTTCTTTTTTGTTTTTTGTTTGTCTTTATTTTTTTGCCGGTGGGGAATTTTCGCAATTTCATGGGGAAAAATATATATTCGGAGAGGTGGGGAAAGGGGCCGAATATCGCCGAATATTCGACCAAAAAAAACACTGTACATGTACATGTAACTACATGTAACTAATAATTTTAAAAATAATTTATTTTATACACATGTTTTGCATTTAATTGTTTAAGACTTACAAAAAAATCATTATATAGTCATTATATTTAATATATTGATATTTTTTATTATTTGAATAATATTAATTACTTTACTGGTAGTGATTTCAATGTTGAAACTGATACTTATAATATGCCTTTGTTGTTCTTTCGATGTTATTCTAATTTTTTTTAATTTATTATAAATAGAATTTTCTCATTATAAAAGTGATATTTCAGAAATTTGTCTTTCATTTACACCTCTTATCACTCAGCCCATAATTAAATGAGTAATCTTCTAATAATCCGTATTAACAATACCATTGAAATCAACAAAATGAAACATTAAATTGAATTTCATTTTTACACTGTTTGATATTAATGAAATTAAAATTTGTTAACTTTCTTAGTAAACATTTCTAAAAATTTGGAGTGAAACGTCCATACAATAGACAAAATGGGAGTGAAACGTCTAGGTGTGAACCGTATTGGGAGTGAAACGTCTCAATAGTGAAACGTCTTGGGAGTGAAACGTCTGACATTCTAAAATATAGACGGTGAAAATCGTATTCATTATAATGTATCGTGGACTAACCAGTTTTCAAACCTCTAAGCATTCAAGAGGTCTTTTAATGTAAATAAAAATATATCTTTATAAAAATTCTTTACATATATATGTTCACTTTAATCTTTATGTAACATTTCTGTAAAATTTGACTGAAATTCAACTATTAAAAAAGCTCTATTTCCATCTTGGAAAAGCACAACCCTCTGTTTTAAAACTAACATGGCCTCTTAAAATAAAGAACCTAATCTCATAACCCCTTCAAGTATCTCTAAAATTTTACTGTTTAGTTTAGCCAATGAAGTGATTGTTATATGACTATCACATAACAATGAAGTACCCTACACGATGCTGTTACCTGCTTTTAGATATTTATGACTATAATATTCATTTTCACAAATAGTTAATGGTGCATTTATGGGACTTACAAAGGTAATAGCAATTTGTATGAAATTACGCTAAGTAATAAAATATGTTATATAAATATTTGTTCCTATGCATTGTTTTCATTTGACAGAAGCAGACATGTCTGTCAGAAACTAAGCTTTTATGCACACAAGTTCAGGACATCATAGTCACTTCTAGTAAAAAAATAACCGCACATGAATGAAAGGTTTGAGAATAGGTTGGGTGTGAGATTAGGTACTTATATGATATAAATTGTTGAATAAAATTACTGTGATTGTAAAGGTTTAACTTATTAGTTCCAGAATGAGCAAAGCTGGAGAGAAAAACACACTGAAAAGAAAACACCAAGCACCATTTAAATCACCGGTATGTTATTTTAGATTGTAATGACTGGCAGTGAATGGTTAAAATGCAGGTTGGGGAAGTAGCGCCACCCTTAATTTTGGATGTAAATTATACAGTATATTTGCAAAAGGGGAATAAAAAAAACTAAATGTTACAAGATTCAATTTCTTGGGGAAACTGCAAAAATGTTAAAGCACTCTTTTTAGCTCACCTGTCACAAAGTGACAGGGTGAGCTTTTGTGATCGCTTTTCGTCCGGCGTCCATCTGTCCGTCCGTCGTCCGTCCGTAAACTTTTGCTTTAAATGACATCTCCTCATAAACCACTGAGCCAATTTCATCCAAACTTCACAGGAATGTTCCTTTGGTGGTCACCTTTAAAAATTGTTCAAAGAATTTAATACCATGCAGAACTCTGGTTGCCATGGCAACCGAAAGAAAAATCTTTAAATATCTTCTTTTAAACAACCCTAAGAGCTAGAGCTTAGATATTTGGCATGAAACATCTTCTAGTGTGTGTCTACCAAGTTTGTTCAAATAAAAGCCCTGGGGTCAAAATTGGCCCCGCCCCAGGGGGTCATTGATTTTCCCTATATGCCTATAGTAAAAACTTAAAAAATCTTCTTTTAAAGAACCGTAAGAGCTAGAGCTTAGATATTAAGCATGAAACATCTTCTAGTGAATGTCTACCAAGTTTGTTCAAATAAAAGCCCTGGGGTCAAAATTGGCCCCGCCCCGCCTGGGGGTCATTGATTTTCCCTATATGCATATAGTAAAAACTTAAAAAATCTTCTTTTAAAGAACCCAAAGAGCTAGAGCTAAGATATTAAGCATGAAACATCTTCTAGTGAGTGTCTACCAAGTTTGTTCAAATAAAAGCCCTGGGGTCAAAATTGGCCCCGCCCCGGGGGGTCATTGATTTTCCCTATATGCGTATAGTAAAAACTTAAAAAATCTTCTTTTAAAGAACCATAAGAGCTAGAGCTTAGATATTTGGCATGAAACATCTTCTAGTGAATGTCTACCAAGTTTGTTCAAATAAAAGCCCTGGGGTCAAAATTGACCCCGCCCCGGGGGGTCATTGATTTTCCCTATATGCGTATAGTAAAAACTTAAAAAATCTTCTTTTAAAGAACCATAAGAGCTAGAGCTTAGATATTTGGCATGAAACATCTTCTAGTGAATGTCTACCAAGTTTGTTCAAATAAAAGCCCTGGGGTCAAAATTGACCCCGCCCCAGGGGGTCATAGATTTTCCCTATATGCATATAGTAAAAACTTAAAAAATCTTGTTTTAAAGAACCCAAAGAGCTAGAGCTAAGATATTTAGCATGAAACATCTTCTAATGAGTGTCTACCAAGTTTGTTCAAATAAAAGCCCTGGGGTCAAAATTGGCCCCGCCCCGGGGGGTCATTGATTTTCCTTTTATGCATATAGTAAAAACTTAAAAAATCTTCTTTTAAAGAACTCAATAAGCTAGAGCTAAGATATTTAGCATGAAACATGTTCTAATGGGTGTCTACCAAGTATGTTCAAATAAAAGCCCTGGGGTCAAAACTGGCCCCGCACGGGGGTCATTGATTTTCCTTATATGTGTATAGCAAAAACTTAAAAATCTTCTTTGAAAAAACCCAAATAGCTAGAGTTTAGATATTAAGCATGAAACATCTTTAAGTAAATATCTACAAAGTTTGTTCAAATAAAAGCCCATGGGTCAAAACTGGCCCTGCCCCAGGGGTGTCATTGTTTTTAACTATATGTGTATAGTAAAAACTTTAAAAATCTTCTTTTAAAAAACCCAATGAGCTAGAACTTAGCATGAAACATCTTCTTATGGGTGTCTACCAAGTCTGTTCAAATAAACAAATAAAAACCCTTGGGTAAAAATTGGCCCGGGGGGGGGGGCCTATGTACAGGTGAGCGACCTCAGGGCCATCATGGCCCTCTTGTTTGGAGAAGCCGCCCTTAAACGGCCCCTGCTGTAGAAGAAAAAAAGCCCATAAATGCCACTAATTAAGAATGATAATTAGTCTTACAGTCACATAATGACTTAGTCTTAGTGTCACATTATGTAGCCAATTAGTTTTGTTGCGAATGGTTTGTTTGACACATTTATACAGAGTGAGTCTGAGTGAGACCTTTTTTTCCCAACTGTGAAACCAAAAAAATATTGCTCGTCCAAATATCTCAATGTGACTCCCTTTGACAGACTAATGCACATACTGTTGGATAATAGCTCTTAAGTAATAATTAAAGGCAACCAGTATTTAGAGACCTTGACCTATCTGTTCAATAAAGACTTACAATGAAATTTCTGATTAAAATGTTATGTATCATTAATGTTTTCAAAATATATGCATCAGAAAGAAATTGTAAATTTTAATGGCAATACATTTGAAAATAAAATTATGATAAAATAGATACATGCAATAAAAAATAAAATCAGAGACACTATATTGTAACATGTAGTTACTATCTTATCTTATATGTCTGTGATAAAAATTTAATTAAAGTTCAACATTATTGTCATTTTTGTTATATTTAACTGCACTGTGCCATAGAAAATTATTATCCTGCATTCCAAATTGTTATCTGGCTTATGAGTTAAATATAACAGGAATTTAATTAACCAAATATTTGTTTTCTTTTCCTTATTTGATGTATACAATAATTATGTTGTCAGATTTTCCCTATTCGTCTAAAATATACATCATAAAAATTCCCAATTCTGGGGGTCGTGTCATGTTCCTGAAGTGCTGTGAAGAAATCCTGAATCTCTTTGTTTTTAAATAAATGCTATAAATTATTAAACAATACTTTGAATATATAATTTAAATAAAGAAGTTATAATATATGCACCAATTGGTTTCAAGGTTGCAAGTCAGTACCATGATAGTGATTTGTATTGCATTGCCACGTAGTTATCATGCTATGCATGGCAATTCATTTGCTTCTGTAATACATGTCTCTGATTGAATTGGTTGAAAAAAAAATAGTGATAATTTATAATGTACTGTGATAGAAAATAAGTTGAATTACTCATTCAAAGTAATTGAATTAAAATGTTGAAAAGTTTTCACATTTAGTAAGGAAGCTATCAATTAAGGTAGCTAATGTTATACTGAATGTTGGTGGTTCTATTCAAGTGCCGTCTTATGCCAGAAAAAAATGCCCATTATGGACACTTGAGGTATTTTTCAACCAGTAAAGCTGGAAAGTTGCCATATGACCTTTATTATGCTCGCCCATATGGTTCATTCTGGTGGCGAGGGTAAAATTATTAAACCAAATACTCATTATACACACATGACCTTTACAGTGTTGGTGCGACTTAAAACCCAATCAATCGTATCAATACAGCTGAGCTGTTTATACTGAGACATATACTGCAAAATCATTATTTTTTGTTGGGCACTAATTTCTGTGGATTTTTTGGTCACAAATTTATAAAGATAAAGGAAAAATTTCATTTCATCTTCTCTTAGATAATATTTTGCATCATATTACCTTTTGGCACAAATTTAACAATCAACAAAAATGTTCTTTGTGACAAAACCCCAAAATTTCATGCGCATCAAAAATAGATTAATGATTTTGCAGTAACCTGTTAAAAATCTCCATAACTGATGATATAACATGGAATAGTTTCAGAAAGATGCAGCTAGTAGGGTGTCAGAAGGTGATCAGCAGACTGTTGACCTGGTGAAAGATAAGTTAAAAATGGTGGACAAGGAGATTGAAGACTTGAAGTCACAGTATGTATCTTTAGGAAGAGGGATTTCAGCTATAATGAAAATTGCTCACTTTTGTCTTAAAATTGTATTGAGATTATACACAGTGTACTAGGTTTGATAAAATTACAGAATTTCATCATAAACTTGTATATACTAGGTTTGATGAAATTACAGACTTTCATCATAAAATTGTATTGAGATTATACTAGGTTTGATAAAATTACAGACTTTCATCATGAAATTGTATTGAGATTATACTAGGTTTGATGAAATTACAGACTTTCATCATAAAATTGTATTGAGATTATACTAGGTTTGATAAAATTACAGAATTTCATCATAAACTTGTATATACTAGGTTTGATGAAATTACAGACTTTCATCATAAAATTGTATTGAGATTATACTAGGTTTGATAAAATTACAGACTTTCATCATGAAATTGTATTGAGATTATACTAGGTTTGATAAAATTACAGACTTTCATCATGAAATTGTATTGAGATTATACTAGGTTTGATAAAATTACAGAATTTCATCATAAACTTGTATATACTAGGTTTGATGAAATTACAGACTTTCATCATAAAATTGTATTGAGATTATACTAGGTTTGATAAAATTACAGACTTTCATCATGAATTGTATTGAGATTATACTAGGTTTGATAAAATTACAGACTTTCATCATGAAATTGTATTGAGATTATACTAGGTTTGATAAAATTACAGAATTTCATCATAAACTTGTATATACTAGGTTTGATGAAATTACAGACTTTCATCATAAAATTGTATTGAGATTATACTAGGTTTGATAAAATTACAGACTCAGCTCTAAATATCAGTAATTACTTTTAAAGGCACATTATGCCTCAGAAATAAATAATTTTTCAGTTCTTTTGATATGTCAAATTTGTGAATAAGAGCATGTTAGATGTTTAACAACTGAAGAAAGTAGTGCTGAATGTGCAGTAATGTGTCATTAAAGTAGCAAAATGTAAACAAAGTAGTATTTTGACTTCCACACAAAATAAATCACTATAATTATACTGATTGCTATCAGAGTTATAGTTGCAAAAGATAGTCCATTGAAAATGTGTATTTCTTTGAAAACTGTAACAAGATACCAAGTTAAAAGTTTTTGAGAAATGAAATTGGTAGCATTTCTGAAGCATAATGGGCCTTCAATTGAAACAGAAAGTCTCTAAAATGCTCATTGACAACAAGTACTATTATGAAATAACTATTTTTTCTGCACCATCTATAATCATGAATGATTGATAACAAACATCTGAACAACCATTACCAACAAAGCACTATAGCTTAAAATGAAGATATATTTCTATTCTAAAACATAAGTGGTATGGAAGTAAAACTATAGCCATAATTCCATAACCTTGTTGTTGGCTGTATTTATAATGTGAAGAAAATCCTTATAATATCTGCCATTTCTAGAATAAACTAAAAGCTTGCTCATCCTTATGTAAATGCTTAAGTATATAGGAATGGAATAGGAATGGAGATTGCACTGTTGTTGTATATCGCAAATGTCTTTGTTTAAAAGGGAATTAATCTCTTAAGTCTTTTAATGTTAGAATTAGGAAATATTTATATATCAATTCTGAGTGCATTGTTGTAGAATAATGCTGGGTTTGAGTTCAAGGAATATAATCACAAAGGCCGAGTGATTAATAAGAAATCATTTGAACGAAAAAACATGCATTATTATACACATAATGCACAAAAAATTACTATCCATGTCCATTCTAACATGCTAATAAAAAAAGAGAAGTTATAAATATATGTTGAACTACATGGAGCGTAGAAGTAATTTTCCTGATGTTATTATCCTCCGCCGATGGAATCAGGAGGGGGATATAGTTTTGGCGTTGTCCGTCCGTCCATCCGTCCGTCCGAATTTCGTTTCCGGAGTAGTTCTCTGCAACTACTGGCTGGAATTCAACAAAACTTTATGGGAACCTTCAATACCAAGAGGAGATGCGCATATCGTCGGCTTGTTCCGGTCCGACCCTTTAACTCAGAGTTATGGCCCTTGATTAGTTATGTAGTATGCATATAGAGTAAAAATCGTTTCCGGAGTAGTTCTCTGCAACTACTGGCTGGAATTCAACGAAACTTTATGGGAATCATCAATATCAAGAGGAGATGCGCATATCGTCGGCTTGTTCCGGTCAGACACTTTAACTCAGAGTTATGGCCCTTGATTAGTTATGTAGTATGCATATAGATGAAAATCGTTTCGCGCTACTTCTCTGCAACTACAGGCTCGATTTCAACGAAACTTGATGGGAATCATCAATACCAAGAGGAGATGCGCATATCGTCGGCTTGTTCCAGTCGGACACTTTAACTTAGAGTTATGGCCCTTGATTAGTTATGCAGTATGCATATAGAGTAAAAATCGTTTCCGCACTACTTCTCTGCAACTATTGGCTGGAATTCAACAAAACTTTATGGGAACCTTCAAAACCAAGAGGAGATGCGCATATCGTCGGCTTGTTTGGGTCAGACACTTTAACTCAGAGTTATGGCCCTTGATTAGTTATGCAATATGCATATGGAGTAAAAATCGTTTCCGGAGTAGTTCTCTGCAACTACTGGCTGGAATTCAACGAAACTTTATGGGAATCATCAATATCAAGAGGATAATGCGCATATCGTCGGCTTGTTCCAGTCAGACCCTTTAACTCAGAGTTATGGCCCTTGATTAGTTATGTAGTATGCATATAGAGTACAAATCGTTTCCGCACTACTTCTCAGCAACTCCTGGCTGGAATTCAACGAAACTTTATGGGAACCTTCAATACCAAGAGGAGGTGCGCATATCGTCGGCTTGTTCCGGTCAGACACTTTAACTCAGAGTTATGGCCCTTGATTAGGTATGCAGTATCCATATAGAAAAATATTTGTTTCCTCGCTACTTATCTGCTACTACTGGCTGGAATTCAATGAAACTTTATGGGATACTAAGAGGAGATGTGCATATAGCCTTGTTCCAGTCAGATACTTATAACTCAGATTTATGGCCCTTGATTAGTTATGTAGTATGCATACATCTCATTGGCATTTCCAGATTTTACTATTTAACACAAAGTTATGGCTCTGTTATTGCCCTGAATATTTATCAAGTTCAAAGAATATTACTGTTTATGCCATGATTAATATATAAATAAAGCCTTATGTCTTCAGTTGTTGTGTTAATAATAACCAGTACTCGGCGGGGGATATAAATTCAACGAATTTGCTTGTTAAATTTTGGTTTATTGATGTTATATCTGACGTCATATGACGTGAAAGCATTCCTTTTTAATGCTGTGTATATATTGTGTAACAATGCACTTATCTGTTTGATGGGGAATAGTATGAAGTGTGTTAGAATGATTTTATCCTGCTACTGTCTATATTATCAACTGGATAAAGCCTTGCCGGATAAACTTAACTATCTCCAGTCATTACGTCATATGATGATGCCACATGGTTAGCAGCAAAACAAAACTACATATATATGTTGTTTTATTGGGGAAAAGTAAGAATTAAACCATTTAAATAAACTAAAAACATGATCAAAGTAGACAAAAGCAAGAAAAATCAAAATAGACAAATAGCAGGATAAATCAAATACATGGCTGAATTGTCAGGTTAGAAGAAGGTTTATTTAGTTTGCTGTGAAAGTGAATCTTTGCTCTCTTAGAAGCATGCCTGAAGGTACTTTTTCTCGCTCAACGGATAGACCTCCACCCTCACATCAACCATGTATTCTCTATATTCACACTTTGTTACAACTCTTTATATATCATTGTAGAGGAATGAAGGAGGCGGAGTTACAGATACACATAGATAAATTACACGAGTACAATGAGATAAAAGATGTAGGTCAACTCGTGCTTGGAAGATTAGGTGAGTTATTTCATCGTAAATCTTAAAAAAATGACTTTGTTTTGAAAAAAAGAAACAAATAACAGTATTCATGAAGTTATGTAGAATCTTAAGCGATTTGCAAAAGGTGGCGATTGGATATAGAGCAGAGTAAGTGGGTATTACATTTTGATTTTCTTATGTAACACTTGTAACATGGTTACCACATGCCTTTTCCCTATGCCACCACGATCAGATAACCAGAAACATTCCCAATGGCATATAATTATGCTTGTTTTTTTCCCAATTTTTAAATACAATTCCCAATTCAGAATTGAACTGAAATTCCTGATATCCAAACTGAAAAATTTGCTGAAGTTCATTCCTGTATCTAACAAATAGACGTTTCCTCACATTTATTGCCCAAACTTCATTTTATTTGTTACCCTTTTTAATCTGAAATCAAAAACTGAGAATGGAATTTACCCTCACATTTTATAAGTAAATTTTAGAAAAAATTTAATTTTAATTAATTTCAATACATGTATATATATATAGCAGAGGCTTATCTATAGTGACAGCTTTCTGCCTTCCAGTCATTTAAATATACAAGTCAGATGCTGTTAAGCCATGGATCTGGTGAAACTGTGGTGCAGGAAATGCATGTGATACGAAATTATCATATTTCACATTTGCTATCACCACTCCTGAAATATTTATTTTCATACCACTCAATGAAAATAAATCCTGTATTTGTAGAAAATTATAAATATCCGTTATGTTTTAGCACAGAACATTGAACTATATGTTTCTGACAAATAAATATTTGAATTCATTTTACTTTTTCAGCTAATTTAGAAGGAGTAAGGTCAAAGGACTTATATGATCAATATGGGCTTAACCTGGAGGATTAATTAATAAGGTCATATGTCGATTGTCGCAACTTAATCTGATATAAGATAATGTATCGGAGATGGATAAGAAGTTCAAAGGTCAAGGAATGTTTGGTTGTTTCTGTGTGGTGACATCCAGTTGAAGGAAGATTTGAACAGAAAAAAAGAGAAGGAAGTGAATTTTGAACTTATGATAGTGATATGTTGAGTTGCTTGAAGACTGGAACAAACCTTTGGTTATTTCAAGGCAGCCGAAACCTTTTATTTTGTTTGTGAAAGTTGAAGCTGTCTGTGAAATGAAGTAATTTATGTGATGTCATAATTCGCATACAGTCAAACTTGTGAACAAAGGCCACCTGAGGTGATATTGACCATGAACTTTACAGAAAAGGGGCCTTGATATGGAGATTACTATATTTGTTTTAAATCAATAAAGGGTTGTCACAGTATGTACTTGATTTACAGGGTGTTCTTAATTCATAGGTGGTTTTTTAACACAGGTTTAACTATAGACAGATGAAAATTTGTTTCCATAAGGTAAATAGTTGAAATGAAATTACAGCTTCTGTTTTGTCTTATAGCATGTTCAGGAAACCAGAATTAACAATTCTAGCCTGCTGAATTTTAAAAAAAAAATCAATTTTTTGCACTATTTTTAGCTGAAATAGTCAGCCTTCAGAATAATGTCTGTTGTCTCACAACTTCACCTTGTCTTGATAATCAAGTATCGCATTGATAAACCTTATTGGTTGATTTGTTTGAATGATGGTTGCTTCATTTAAGATTTTGCATTGCTATAATTACGGCTTTTTCTTCAAAACAGGCTAAAAAAATAGTGCAGATATTATGATTCATCTTAATTCATCATGATATCAGATTAAATTTTTAAATAGTTTTCTGAACAATTGGTGGATATATTTGGATATACAGCTACCATTAACAAAATTTATTTCAAGAAACCATTTGTAAAAATACATAAAACTTAAATGACTAGCTGATTTTTCATACTTCAATAAGCAAAACAGTCAAATTAACTATAATCAAGTTAGTTATAGTCACTGTATCAACACATTTAAGTGCAGTAACTGGTTAACTCCTATAATATTAAGAAGGACTTAACCTGTTACTGCACTTATGTGATGGCATGATTTCTACATGCAGCTAAAATAGAAAATTTATTCATTGACCCTCAAGTTGTTTATTTAACACATTATAGAAATAACAATTGAATAAAATACTTTATTATATACTTATAAATGAAATATTGAGAAATATTGATAAAATAAAATATATATTTTAATTTCAGTATTTTCACTGTAAAAATTTATTTTTCACTGTAGTGAAACATATTTTTTACGTATTTTTACTGCATGGTGTGTTGCCTGACTGCTTTCTTCTAAATTCAGCCAATACACAAAATTAAAAGGGAATTCTTCCTTTTCATAAGGTTAAAAAGGAAAAAAGTATTATATAATAAACAGAAGATTCCAAGTTTTTTCGATTAGTAAAGAATTTTTTTCATCTTGTGGTATGAAAATTATCATATTTCACTTGTGCATCTTTTGAATTGACAACATCAACAACAATAATCTGAAACCAATATGTAGTGGAACAAATAAAAACAAACAAATAAATGTAGAGATAATGATGAAAGTTCAGGGGTAAATAGTTCAGCAATAAGAATCAACCTTCTTGCTTATTTAAACTTTAACTTGTCAAGCTTTCATTATCATGTACTTCTTTGGGTGTATCTTTTTTGCCATCTTATGTGACTTATTTTTATGCCCCCACAGAGTGGGAGCATATAGCGTTGCACTTGTCCGTCCGAGTGTCCGTCCGTCAGTCCGTCCGTACGTCCCGAAATCTTGTGAACGCAACTCCTCTTAAACCGGATGGCAGATTTTGCTTAAACTTACAAGGATGAACAACCTTAATGTGTAGATGGTAGTAAAGGAAGGAATTTTCGCTGCGACCAAATTTAACAGAATTATGGCCCTTTGTTGATTTTTTCACTATATACTATGTAGAAATTTTGTGAACGTAACTCCTCTTAAACCGCATGGCATATTTTGCTTAAACTTACAAGGATGAACAACCTTAATGTGTAGATGGTAGTAAAGGAAGGAATTTTTGCTGCGACCAAATTTAACAGAATTATGGCCCTTTGTTGATTTTTTCACTATATACTATGTAGAAATTTTGTGAACGCAACTCCTCTTAAACCGCATGGCAGATTTTGCTTAAACTCACAGGGATGAACAACCTTAAGGTGAAGATGGTAGTAAAGGAAGGAATTTTCGCTGCGACCAAATTTTACAGAATTATGGCCCTTTGTTGATTTTTTCACTATATACTATATAGAAATTTTGTGAATGCAACTCCTCTTAAACCGGATGGCAGATTTGCTTAAACTTCCAAGGATGAACAACCTTTATGTGTAGATGGCAGTAAAGGAAGGAATTTTCGCTGCAACCAAATTTAACAGAATTATGGCCCTTTGTTGTTTTTTTCATTATATACTATGTAGAAATTTTGTGAACGCAACTCCTCTTAAACCGGATGGCAGATTTTGCTTAAACTTCCAGGGATTAACAACCTTATGTGTAGATGGTAGTAAAGGTAGGAATTTTTGCTGCGACCAAATTTAACAGAATTATGGCCCTTTGTTGATTTTTAGTTTTCAACTTGTGGCACATGTAGTCCAAAAAATATTTGACCTAGAGTCATAAGATTGACAGAACAGTGGCGTGTGGGGGCATCCGTGTCCTATGGACACATTTCTAGTTTAATGTAATTATAAAATGAGCCGTGTCATAATAAAACCAACATAATGTGTCCGCGCAGTCTGATCAGGATCCATGCTGTTCGCTATCAGTTTCTCTATTTGTAATAGAGTTTGTAAGCGAACAGCATGGATCCTGATCAGACTGCGCGGACAGGCAGGCTGGTCTTGATCCATGCTGGTCGCAAACGCATTATTATACCCCCACAAACGAAGTTTAGGGGGGGTATATAGGAGTCAGCTTGTCGGTCGGTCGGTCGGTCGGTCCATCGGTCGGTCCACATCATGGTTTCCGGACAATAACTAGAGTTTGGAATGAGGTATTGTAATCAAACTTGGTATATAGCAACCTTATGTGGAAACTCCGGTTGGTATTGCATTTGGACCCCCTGGGGTCAAGGTCAAGGTCACCGTTACTAAAAATAGAAAAATGGTTTCCGGACAATAACTAGAGTTAGGAATGAGATATTGTAATCAAACTTGGTGTATAGCAAGCTTATATGAAGACCTGGGTTGGTATTGTATTTGGACCCCCTGGGGTCAAGGTCAAGGTCACTGTTACTAAAAATAGAAAAATGGTTTCCGGACAATAACTAGAGTTAGGAATGAGATATTGTTATCAAGCTTGGTGTATAGCAAGCTTACATGAAGACCTGGGCTGGTATTGCATTTGGACCCCCTGGGGTCAAGGTCACCGTTACTAAAAATAGAAAAATGGTTTCCGAACAATAACTAGAGTTAGGAATGAGATATTGTTTTCAAACTTGGTGTATAGCAAGCTTATATAAAGACCTGGGTTGGTATTGCATTTGGACCCCCTGGGGTCAAGGTCACCTTTACTAAAAATAGAAAAATGGTTTCCGGACAATAACTTGAGTTAGGAATGAGATATTGTAATCAAACTTGGTGTATAGCAAGCTTACATGAAGACCTGGATTGGTATTGTTTTTGGACCCCCTGGGGTTAAGGTCACCGTTACTAAAAATAGAAAAATAGTTTCCGGACAATAACTAGAGTTAGGAATGAGATATACCCCCACAAACGAAGTTAAGGGGGGGTATATAGGAGTCAGCTTGTCGGTCGGTTGGTCCGTCGGTCGGTCCACATCATGGTTTCCGGACGATAACTAGAGTTTGGAATGAGGTATTGTAATCAAACTTGGTATATAGCAACGTTATGTGGAAACTCCGGTTGGTATTGCATTTGGACCCCCTGGGGTCAAGGTCAAGGTCACCGTTACTAAAAATAGAAAAATGGTTTCCGGACAATAACTAGAGTTAGGAATGAGATATTGTTATCAAACTTTGGGTATAGCAAGCTTATATGAAGACCTGAGTTGGTATTGCATTTAGGCCCCCTGGGGTCAAGATCAAGGTCATGGTTACTAAAAATAGAAAAATGGTTTCCGGACAATAACTTGAGTTAGGAATGAGATATTGTAATCAAACTTGGTGTATAGCAAGCTTATATGAAGACCTGGGTTGGTATTGTATTTGGACCCCCTGGGGTCAAGGTCAAGGTCACTGTTACTAAAAATAGAAAAATGGTTTCCGGACAATAACTAGAGTTAGGAATGAGATATTGTTATCAAACTTGGTGTATAGCAAGCTTATATGAAGACCTGGGTTGGTATTGCATTTGGACCCCCTGGGGTCAAGGTCACCGTTACTAAAAATAGAAAAATGGTTTCCGGACAATAACTAAAGTTAGGAATGAGATATTGTTTTCAAACTTGGTGTATAGCAAGCTTATATGAAGACCTGGGTTGGTATTGCATTTGGACCCCCTGGGGTCAAGGTCAAGGTCACCATTCCTAAAAATAGAAAAATGGTTTCCGGACAATAACTAGAGTTAGGAATGAGATATTGTAATCAAACTTTGTGAAAAGCAAGCTTATTTGGAGACCCCAGTTGGGATTACAATTAATTGAAATATTTCTTTGTACACAGTTGATAGTTTGTGTTGAAAGTTTTCTTCAGACTACTTTTTTTTCAAAAAGTTGCTGGTGGGGGTATTAATCACCTTCAGTGATAGGTCTAGTGTTGGTTTTGTCGTGACGCAGCTCAAATATATTCATGCAATTTTATTTAAAAATTTTTTGATGAATTTATGCTAAGTCCTGTACATTTTTTGTTTTTACAACTTAAATTAAAAAAGGGGGAATTTTTTTATTTAAAATTAAAATGTGTTTAAAAAACTAATTTTTTTTAAAATTTTTAATCTGTGAATATTTGAACTTTTAGTTTTTTTCAAAAAGGGTTGGGTTTTTAAAAAAAAAGTATTTGGGTTTCCCCAGGGTTTTTGGCCCCGCCCATTTTTTCTTTAAAAACAGATAAAGAAAACAGTTGAAATCTTGGTTTTTTTTTTAACTTAAAGTTTTTTTTAAAAATCATTTCTCCTTCTCAGTGAAAAACAAAACCGTTTTTAATATAGGGTTTAAATTTCCCAATTAAAATTTTAGATTTTTTTTTTCATGGGTGCTTAAATTTTTTTAAACTTTTTTTTTTTCTTTTTTTGTTTTGTTTTTTTATTTTTCTCGCATGGGTTTTATTTTTTGGGTTTAAAGGTGAAATGTTCTGTAATATTTATATGTATAGTAGGGTTACAAAATAAAATTGATTTTGTTATTTATTTTAGTATTTCATGATTTTCATTGTGTATTACTTTTAACTTTTTTTTGTTCGGGTAATGTTAGTCATGGCATGTAAACCATTTGTGCCCTTGGGTTGTATGCATAAAGATTTTTTGTTAGATTAGTCCTCGTATAATGACATGTATAACTTTATAAAGCTTTTGATTGTTTGACCCTTTTAGAAGCTGCACACCCCCATTATGAGTAAACGAGTTTTCAAAAAAATATTTCAGCAGAGGAAAAATGTAAAAGATAACTCAAAAATATTTATAAATTTTTTAAACTGTAAATGACTTTTCATGGAAAATATGAGGGAATATACTGTTTTTATTTGTATTATTTTATTTCTACCCAGTTTATAGCTCAGCCAGGACTATTTTTGACACATGTTTAGTTTCTGTCCATTATCTGACCAACAGTTGTACACATTCAACTCAAATTTTTTTTTTACTTTTGTAGAAATGTATGTATTTTTGACATATTTTGACACAAGTTTTTTTTTCCTTGGCTCTAAGTCACACAGAAACTGAAAGGATCATATGGGTGTAGGTAGACCTACAAGTGCCCATCAATGCATTTCAGGCATAAGGAGGCACCTGAGAAGCAATTTAATTCCTCACAAGAAAGTGGGTTTTTTTTTTTCTTTTCATAGCAAATTCTATTGACTAGATTGGTCAACTACTTTATTTGTATATTTGACATCAGTTTGAATTTTCTTTTCCCTAACAGATTATAATGAACTTTTTTTTTAAAAAAAGAAAAAAATTTCAGTTTCCGTTCATTATCTGACCATCAGTTGTACACATTCAACTCAAAGTTATCCCTCTTGAATGTTTGAAAAAATTCTTACTTTTGTAGAAATGTATGTATATGGTTGAAATCCCATGTGCAGGTATTTAACCAGAAAATACAAGTAAAGTTCCAATTTTGTTTTTGTCTGGCGATTTTTGACAGAGATATCCTTCTTGAACTTAGAAAAAATAAAAAAATTCAGTTTCTGCTCTAACTTTTGTAGGAATGTATGTCCGAAGACCACATTGCATGTGTTAGTATTTTACCAGAAAATACAAGTCAATTTCTAATTTGGTCATGGTGAGATGTTTTTTGACAGTTATCCCCCTTGAAATAGGAAAAGATTTAAAAATTCATTTTAAAAAATTTTCTAATCATTATCTCGTATATTGAATTGTTGATGATAATCTGAATAGTTTCAGGGCCTTGAACTTGGTAATAAAAATGGTTTGTGTTAACATTGAATTGTTTAAAAGGCCTTGAACTATAGAACTGAAAAATGGTTTCTGCAAACGAAATTTGGAGGCTGGGAATTTTTTTAACATTGGGGGAAATTTTGGCTGCATGTGGGGGGATTTGTGGGGTTACGACACATCTTAGGTTTATTAATTTATTGTCTTATTAATTGTCACTTTAAGAAATCGGGTAATTTCTTGTTAGATATAAGGAATGCTGGTTAGTGGACTATCACCAAAATAATGATCAAAAAAGTGCTTACAGTTGGCATACAAACCTGAACAAACAATCTTGATTTCAGGCATTTTTGGTTGAATAAAAATATCTAGTATTTTGTATTTGATATTTATGCAATATTTGACAGTTTGGTTGAGGTAATTATATATTTCAAACTACTTTGCCCCTCACCTCTGTTGGTTCGAATCCCTAGGGACTTTTAATTCTTTCATGTACAAAACTATCCCGTAAGTTTTTAAAAAATTTTTGGGGTTTTTTCTTTAAAGGGTTTTCCCAAATAATGCCCAAAAACCCCCCTCCACCCCTTAAAATTTTTTGTTGATATCTGACTTTGGGTGTTTTTTCCCTTAGTTTTCCCCTGCTTGAAAATTTTTTTCTGCATTGGGGGGGTGCCCGATGAGTTGTTGGGTTAAACCCAAAGGCTGCTTTTGGGTTGAATTTTCGCCTTATTTAAAAAAAGTTTGTAAAATTTTAAAAGTTTTTTGGGGGAAAAATATTATGGGTTTTTTTAAAGACATACCCATTTCCTGGTAAATTGTTTTACTAAAAGGTAATGGACAACAATTGCAAGAAAAAAATGTCTGACACATACAATTGCATTTGGGTTTGGATGCGGATTCCCCCTTTTCCAAGGGGGCCCTTGGGCAAAGTAACGGGTATTGCCAATAATATTAATTTGGAATGTCTCCATATGAACATTGCCATGCATGCGTGACTTAAACCCCAAACAAATAAAAAGTTTTCTTTACTTGAAGTCTTTAAAGAATTGTTACTTGTTTCATTAATATAGTTATGTATATTTTAGCAGTTTTTAATACTTTTTCTTAAAGTAAAAGTAAGACAATTTAAACTCTTGCATCTTATTGGCAATAATCTTTGATCATGTTAAGGTATTACGAACTGGCTTTCTAATGATATCATTCAATTTAATAGAGACTATGTCCTTATATTGCTTATGGTTAATATAGTGGAAGCATTTAAGTCCATGGCTGAGTGGTTAAGATCGTTGACCAAAAAATTAATACTGCTTGCTTCTCACTGCTGTAGGTTCATGCAACCCAAGCGTCATTGGATTCTACATGTCAGACAGCTATCCAGCTAGCTTACAGAACATTGGTGGTTCTGCTTAGGTGCGATGTAAAACCCAACCCAGAAAAAATAAAAAAAAATAAAACTAGTAGCATTTGTACCATTTAACTTATAGACAGGCATCCAGTAGTGGCATTTGATTCCTAGACTGGTATACATTTGTAGCATTTAATTTATAGACTGGAAACCAGTGGTAGCATTTATTTTCATAGACAGGAATTCATTTGTAGCATTATACTCCTGAACTGGCATTTAATTGATAGGTAGCATAATTGATACATATACTTGTATATGTTTCCATAGACATGCATTTAATGGTAGCATTTAATTCATACACTAACATTCAGTGATAGCATTTGATTTCATAAACAAACAACAAGAGGAAGAATTTAATTCAGAGACTGACATCCAGTGATAACATTTAATTTCATCAACTTGCATCCCGATTCATTGATAACAATTAATTTCATCGACTGACATCCAGTGATAACATTTAATTTCATAGACTGACATCCAGTGGTGGCCATTAATTCATAGACTAGCAACCAGTGATAGTATAGCATTTAATTTCATTGACTAGCAGCCAGTGATAGCATTAAATTCATAGACTTGCATCCATTTTTAGCTTTTAATTTATAGACTGGCATACAGTGGTAGCATTTAATTCATATAATGAGATTTAGTGGTAGAACTTGATCTATAGACTGGTACTTTAGATTGATGCTTCGTTGGTAGAATCATTTGATTCATAGACAGGTGTGCAATGGAGCTTGGAGATTAAGTGACTCTGTACAGGTCATATTTCATACTTGACAGGTTGGGGAGGACTTCAGGTGCCCCTTTTTCATTGTCTTTGGTAGAGCTTCACCTGAGTAGATCCACTATGACTTCCCTACTGTAAGATAACTTCCTGATGTGAAAGAACCAAATGTCCCTTAAAAGAGATTCAAACCCACAGCAGTGATGGCAACTGATTTTACGGTGACCAAAACCATCAGGCCATGGAAAATCCAGTTACTAGCATTTTATTCATAGATGGATATCCAATGCTTTCATTTTATTCAGACTGCCATCAAATTAATATACTGGAATCAATTGAAGTATTCAATTTATACTGACGGCCAATTAATTTAAAAGATAAGTGATCCAGTGGTAGTATTTATTAATTCATCAATGTCTGGTATTCAGTTGTCAGGTAGCATTTGATATTGTAGACCATTGTCCGCAGGTAACATATAAGACGGGCGGGTATCCATGCTAGTATTTGACTCACTTTAGCAACAGTCAATGACCGACCAGTATCCAATTGTAGTATTCATTGTATTACATGATTCAGTGGCAACATTTAAGTTGACTTGTATTCAATGCTTGCATTTATAAATTCAGACTGGTAGTTGACTTGTTTTCAATGCTAGCATTTATAAATTTAGACTGGTAGCTAACATGTATTCAAAGCTAGCATTGATAAATTCCAACTGGTAGTTGACATGTATTCAATGCTAGCATTTATAAATTTAGACTGGTAACTGACTTGAATTTATAAATTGAGTCTGGCATCCAATAATACTGGTATTAGACTGGTATCTATTCTTATTGTAAAAATGCTGAAACTTTCAAGAAAAACAACTCAGTCTGTTGTTACAACAATTAAGTTTAATACAGAATTATTGCAAATTTTACATACAACTTTTATATATTAAAAGTAATTTACAGTAAGAGCCCTACTTAATTATATATACCACAAGAAAAAAAATCATGAGTATTTAAAAAATGACATAAAATGTGATTCTCAAAAAAGATATTTTTTTTTTTACTTCTGTCTTAAAAGTTTACAAAAATATGGACTCAAAATGTTCCGGAAAAAATATAAGAATGACAATGAGTGATAAGAAAAATGTAAAAATGAATGATTACGAAAAATGTAAAAAAATAATAACCGTATGAACTTTGTCTTATTATCTTGTTTTGTGAGGTAAGATCAGATATTTTTTATATCAAATTGATTTCCAAGAAAAGATTAAATTGTGTCTTACAAAACTAATACTAGTGGAAATAACCACACACACAAAATGTTCCCTGATAAATAGATATAAAATTCCACATAACAGTTTCTATGGCTACAGAAAAGATAATTTTTGCAGTCTCCGTTTTTTTAAAAACAAAAATCACCTGTTTGTTTTTTTATCTGTTTCAATGAATTCTTCAATTGTGGTAAGCAAAGTTAGTCGTTTTCCATGAATTCTTCAGTTTAAGGTTGGCTTTGTTTAGTTTGTCCATTCTTCTGTGCAATGAAATAAAAAAGGAAGGAAGATTTGCCGTGCATTGTGGTTATATCTATGTAACTGGAGAATATATGATGAGATATTGAGGGATATTTTACTTCTTCTTCTTTCCGCCAGCGCGTTTCACTGCCTTCTTGGCACCACCTTTTTGCCGCTTTCTTAGTTGCACCTGTAACAAAAAAATTATCAGATAATAATAAAATAAAAGTTATCAATGCAAAATACCTAAAA